>NC_085014.1:16456125-16503625 GCF_963854185.1 Sardina pilchardus | reverse complement strand
AGAGAGAGAGAGAGAGAGGGCTTGTGGTTGCAGAGCAGCAGTCTAGTCCGAAACACTCATTACTTCATTCAGAAAGGATGCATCCATCCTGGGAAATGTTTAAAATTTCAGACAAGGCTGAGAAAAAGTGCCCAGATTCTGCCCTAATGCATCACTGCCTTTTGATGTATGGCAAGATGCACTTAGCATTATAAATGGACTCGGAGGTTACGCTTTTTTCAGTCAGGGAAAACTATTTATTAATTGCCAGTGTTGTCGTTTGTTTCCTATATTTGGTCGGATCTGTACCGTGTGTTTGGGCTTTTGCGTAAACACTTGACATTCTCACTTTCAAAAAAATTGGCACCGGATAGGGGCTTACAGCATTGAAAGGCAAGCACACCCACGTTACGATGAATTCAATCTATCTTTTTCCTCTTTCCACAAAGCCACACTTAAGGGAACTGTATCGCGCACTCTGATTGTCTGTCCTTTTACAGAAAATGTGGGTGGGCAATTATCTTCGGCCTACTCCCACCCTTTTGCAGATATTCTCTCATCAGAGTGGCTTGTTTCCTCGTTTGACTATTTTTCCCCCCGCTACATACTGCCCGTAACCCAACAATTGATTACTCGCCTACTAACAAATCAACGACTCTTATCCCGCACATAAACATCTTCCAGATAAGTAAATCATTAGAGGAGCGTTCGATATCGACTCTCCGAACACATAATGTAGCGTTTCGACGAGCCGCGGCCAACACGACATGTGGCGTTGAGCCTCACGTTTGGACCTAAGTCTCGTCTCGTCCCGGGGGCCGGGGTGTTGTTTGTGGCGAAGTGTGATAAAGAGCGCGGGCAGGGGATTGGGGGATGATTCAGTGGGGTCCTGGTGGGAAACTGACACTGAGCCCTCACCACCCCCCCCCCCTCCCCTAACCACCCCTGCGGGTGTGAGAGGATTTCCCCAGCCCTGAAAGGCCGGCTGCGATAATGCGGACACAATCCTGTCCTGGTGGTCCCGGCAAACAGGCCCTAATAACTATATTAGTAATTACAGGAGACACCCCTGCCGCCCCCTCCTCCTCCCTGTCTTTTTCTCTCGTTCTCTCTCCCTCTCTATCTCGCTCTCTCTCTCTCTGTTTGTCAATCCTCCTGTCTTTCTCCCCCTTATTCTATCCATCTCTCCCTGAAAAGATGGCATGGTTGCGGTTAATGAGGTTGCTGTGGGACTCCAGGGCCTTTTGTTGAGAGACGTCTCTTTACGACTCAGATGCGAAATGTATTGCAAATATGCAGAGCTTATATGGATTCCTTTCTGCTCATAGACCATAGACACCATTCAAGAAAAAGAAAAAAGAGAGACCATTATCTACAAATAGGAGAACGGCAGAGATCATTGAGTCGATCTGTGAGAATATTCAACCCCTAACAGGCACTTTACCATAACATGCTGTAAAACTAGTGGATTTATTAATAGTAGGTCACATTCTTTCAGCTGGTAATTGCAGGGCTTAATTTCAGCTTACCTCTACAAGAGGATCATACATTGGCTTTGACTGCTTTGAATTAGTGGCGGGATTTTGTGTAATTCTACAAGCACTGAGCCGAGGCCGACTCGAGAGCTCACGTACGTCAGCCAAGCGTGTGAACGGAGCGGCGACAGCAATGGCGGCGGGGCTGAGGAGGAGGGCGAAGGAGTGGTCTCGGTCGTCTCCTCAACAGAAAACTTTTCTCAAAAAGCCAGACACCTCTCTCCAGGCCTTCTGTCTGCAAAAAGTTTAATTTTGTTGAGGGAAAAAAAGAGATAACTCCCTTTTTCATAGAACTCAGATTATCTCATGTTATCGCGCTTTGCGTGAGCGTGACTTGTTGATGCTATCAGTCGATTTGGAAAAAGGGAAGATCTGTCACGAAGGATCAGACTCAGACTTCCTTGTTCATTACTTCCTCCCCCTTCTCCCTTTGTCTCCTCCATTATTATTTTCTGATAAGCGGGGAGACACCCTGATGACTTCAATCTGAAAGCATCTCTCTCTTTTTTGTCACAATCCTTTTTTCTCACAACTCTGCCACTTCATCCCTCTCTCACGCACACCCACTCCTCTCCTCACACACTCTCTCTCTCTCTTTACTCTCTTCTCTCTGTCTCTTTCCACCCCTCCCTCCTCCTCCACCTCCTCCTCCTCCTCCTCCTCCTTGTCCACCTCTCCAATGCTGCTTGCACCACTTCGCTGGAGCGTTAGCAGTTATGGATGAGCATACTGATTCTGCTGACAAGACCCTCTTAATAGGAACCAGAGAAAACCCCCATCTCCCACCCTTCACCCGCCAACCCCACCACACCCCAACCCCAACCCCAACCCCACCTCCCTGAGGCCAGCCGATTGAGCAGAGTCGGTGTGGGGTTGGAGGTGGTGGTGGCGGTGAGGGTGGGGGTGGTGGAGGTCTAGAGGGGTGGGATGACAAATAAAGGCTGAACCCTTGAATGGCAAGGTTGTGCTTCCCGTGGCTCTGTTTGCTGCGTGGACCCCGGAGGGCATAGCTCCTCCGTCCAGGGGGTTGTCAGTTACTGATGGCGCTGTTGTTGGGCCACTGTGAGGGAGGCCCGGGAGAAGGCCCTCAATCGCGCCTGTTAAATAGCATGAATTAATGAAGTAGCCGCGCTTGGGAACTTCCTCCAGCAGCTACTCTCTCTCTCTCTCTCTCCCTCTCTCTCTTTCTCTCTCTCCCTCTCTCTCTCTCTCTCTCTCTCTCCTGGAGACCCCTCCCCACACACACACTCACTCACACACATCCACCCTCCCTGAAACTCTGCAACCCCTGCAACAAACCCCCTCCCCACCACCTCCACCCCACACCCTCCTCCTCTCTCCTTGCCGACCACCATCAACACCACACACGGCCCCCTCATACCCCCCCCCCCCCCCCAGCCCCCTCCAGCCCCCCCAAGCAACAAGAAAAGGGCCACTTCCTTTGCATTTGTATGGGCCCGAACTTCTTTTCATCCTGTCGGCCCCCTTTTCTTAGCCTCGCTCCTTTTTTTGAAGTTCTTTAATCCTCCAGATTTATGCTAGGTCGGGAACAGACACTGATAAGCCGTACCAATAAGCAAAAATAAAACGAGGGGGCTCGTGGAATCATATGTAAATGGGAATGTGAACAGTGGTCATGGCTAACGGCATGGAAAACGGAGATGAAAGAGAAGCTGCTGTAGATAGTGTGTGTGTATCTGTGTGTGTGTGAGTGTGTGTGTGTGTGTGTGTGTGTGTGTGTGAGTGAGTGTGTACGTGTGCCTGTGCGTGAGTGTGCGTGCGTGTGTGTTCTGAACAGCATTCACCCCACTTCTCATCCACAGCCCATTGCAAAAGTTCAGAAAGTTTTTGTGCCACAACTGTAAACTTCAGAGATCTTTTCGTGATGAACCAATTTTTTTTTTATATATATAAACGGCAGCACCGTAGGAACTTGCACATGCTCAGTAGACCGTAATATAAAGCACCCCCCCCAAACACAATCCATGCATTTACTCAAAACACACAACCACATCTGCTTCTATCAGCACAACACAGATCATCACATAAACACCAGCAAGCGTGCACACATAACACACGCACCCTCGCTCACAATGACGTGGCTTTTGGATTGCATTTGGTTCACTATGTATTGCTTCTTTATTGCATCAGTCTTTTTGTACTTCTTCCCCTCGTTCTCCTTATATTTTAATTCACGCAAGTCCTCTCCGCACTCATCGGAGGTGCAGTCGTGTTATGTTACATGTGAGCTGGGTTCCTCGGGACCTGATTTACATGGACTCTCACACGCGAGTAGCACTTTTATAGAACCGTAAAAGAGAAAGCGGTGCGGCGATGACGACGTATTTCACTGGCAGCTTCGACACTCGACATCGGGAGAAGGGGCTTGAAAAAAAAGTGTCTGGGCTGATTTCAACTACTGTTGCCACCATTATCGCCTTCTCGGAGCATAGCACCTCCATTTTGTAAACATCAGGCGCTAAGTCCAGTGACAGGCGCTGCATAGTTGGTGTGATATACTGCACACATCCACGGCCAGTGGCCAAGGGCCGTTCTCCAGCAGTGCCTCGAACGCTGGACCCAGACGTCGGCTCGACATTTGCCAGCACCGGATTTAAATATGTTGATGGGCCAAATACGTTAGCCATCAAACTCCAAGAAAACAACCCATAAACAGATTTAAATGCAGACATGGGAGGTGTGGGGGGTGGGGGGGTGGGGGGGGTGGGGGGGGGGGGCTCTTGAGGGAGTTTTGGGTTGAGTGGATGGTGACCTGAGACTGGCTTGCGTTTTTCGTAGACTTAGATTTCAATAAAGTGTCATTTTTATTAAGATGGATGTGCTCCAGACTATCCCAGACGAAGGGGCTGCTGATGGCTCAGCTCACGGTCGGTCCAGAACTTAAGGCCCCCTTCTGCAGAAGTCCTGCAGTGAATCACTCCGTGGCCGAGGCAGGCGCTTTGCAGATAACGCCGGGATCCCTTTGAGGTGAGGCTGGTGGGCCGCCAGCGACTAATGGGAGCGTGTTTATACTCGGCGTTTATCTGCCGTTTCCACTCCGCAAGTCTGCTGCCCCACCGTCCCCCCGTTGCCCCCACCCCCTCCCATCCTCCCCCCCGACAAAAACACCCCACCTCACCTCACCCCACCCAGTGCCAAGGTACAAAGGCTAAGATCCAAGCTTTGTTGACGAAAAAAAGAGAGCTGATATCGTGCGGTGGGGGTAAATAAATAAATAAAAAGTCACATGGCGAAGAACACTGGCCAGGGCACTTGGTGTTTGTAGTTTCAGGAGAGAGAGAGAGCGGGAGAGAGAGAGAGAGAGAGAGAGAGGGAGGGGGAAAAAAAAGGAAAACATAATGTTGATGGCAATCTTGGAGACTTAAACCCTCGGAGTCGGGCAGCGCCGACCCACCGTGTTTACGGAGCGGAGAGGAGTCTGGGCGCTGCTGTCGCGGGGGCCGCTAGACGGCCATGCCACTTTCGCACTCGGCAGACGCTGATCGCCGGGCCCGATAGCGAATCCATTACACCTCGTTTTTCTTGTTGTGTTCTCTCTCCCCCCCCCCCCCCCCCACACACACACACACACTTTTTTCTCTCTTATTTTATTTTCCTCTAGACTAGAGTGTGGCCGTGGCCGGCCGCCGTCGTATAGACGAGTAACTGATGTAGACACGGTGCTGTCTGGCCGCACCAATCTGGACGGCGGCACTCTTAAGTACCGGCGATTAAGCAATCATTTTCTGAATGTGTGCCGAAAAAGAGCCGGAGCGAGAGAGAGCAAGCGCGAGTGAGAAACGAGGGCTGCTTTTTGCCCCACTTCCCACTTCCCCTGATAATTTGGCCAAATTGCCGTTATTTGAAATAGGTTTACCTAAATTTCCGACCCTATATTGGATAATGGGAGGACGGTTCGGGGTTGAACCTCCCCCCCTCCCCCCCCATTCGACAGACAGCCAGGCGTCCTCGTTCACCTCCCGAGGCGCCGTGACAAGCGGAGCATCTCTCTGGACCCCTGCCTTGGAAGTGACCATCTCTTGGTCAGAAGCTGAAAGTCTCCAGTGTTCTCCAGGTCTGCGAGACGATTTGATCTCTTTTCTCAAGCGTTTGCCCCCCCACCCCTCGCCCCCTCATGCTGGGTGGAGGCACAGAGTCTCTGGCTCCGTCGCGGTCTCAGGAAGGTTTCCTTTTTAAAAATGGAGACCCCAGACGACTGGTGGCGATGCTTAACTTCCTCCTCTCTATAGCCGTGCCATTCTGGACCGCCACAGAGCGTCTTTCAGCCCTTTCAGAGAAGGTTATGAAATTAGCCAATTAGAGACTTTGGGAGAGAGATAGAATGAGGGGAAGAAAGAGAAAAAAGGAGAGAAAGAGAGAAGCCCTCTCCCTCCCTCCCTCCCGGTCTCCCTAAGCGCAGCATGGATTAATCACTCTGTCTAGGGAATGAATAGCCACTCACATCTCTGCATTGGTTATTTACAATAACCTAGTTAGACAATAAAACTCCTGCCACTGAGTCTGCTCTCTCTCTCTCTCTCTCTCTCTCTCTCTCCAACTCACTCACCCTCTTTTCTGTCTTTTCACTTTCATTCCCCCCCTCTCTCACTCGCTCTCTCTGTCTCACTCTCTCCTTCTGGTCTCCACTGGCACCTCGACTGCTGAGGTGAAACAGAACAGTGGAACCAGATAATAGGCTAAAGAATGTCCCGGACCATTAAGATTTGATGAAGGAGAGCAGACACGTATAGCTTTTACATTAACTCCCGGCTTATAATGTCACACACAGACACACATGTGCACACACACAGACAGACACACACACACACACACACTTTCTCTCTCTCCCTCACTCACGCACATACACACGCACGCACACACGCACTCTCTCTCTCTCTCTATCTCTCTCTCTCTCTCTCTCTCTCTCACTCACTTACGTGAGTACTCACGCAAACACACAAGCAACAGTGCAACATGGGGGGGGGGGGTCCAGTCACGGTAAAGCTATGCAGCTCCCTAGAGAGCGAGAGCATTTACTACAAAACAAATAACAGGAAGACGGCCTGGCCTGTCAGATTTCCAAGGACTAAAAGCTGCTTTCCCCCCCTTCTGTTGCTCTGGCGTGCTCCTTTGTTGGTGAGCCCTACCTTCAGCAAAACAAAGACTTGATATCTGCATTGTGTGGCGCTTGTGAAACTGTGGTTTAACCATTTTAGGCTCTTGCCCAGACCTTTTGGCTGTTTTGTCATTAGCACCCTGTGCGTTTCCCATTTAATTTCTTCAGCTGGCTCGGTTAAAGTGGAGATGGGGGGGAAGGGGGGGGGACACAATCATGTGTTTGTAGTTGACAAAAATCCCTCTCATGTCCTTCTCCCTGTCAGCACAACAGCCTATAGTTTGCAGCACCTCACAGTCGAAGAGCTGAAGAGTTTAAAGAGCTTAAAGTCGGTCCAAGTGGCGCATGTATTTCCAAGTCTGGATGGCCACAGCGCTTTAATTAGCGTCAATAGTGGTTTAATTATCCCATTTGCTTTAACGTCATGGCATGTGTGCCGTGCACCGTGTTGCATAAATACGAACGTTGCACTTGTGGAGCGTGCGGAAAATGGCGGTTGCTGTAGCCAGTAATTTAGGATGCCCACTCTTAGTCAAGTGGACCTACTCTTCTTGATTATCTGGGCTTGAGCACGTAGCTTTTAGCTCCGGCACTTCATCTCACTGTGAGTTAGCTCAATACGATGAGAGTGCTGTGGAAGTGCAGTGGTATCGTAATAGACGACTATTTAAGTTGGTCCGCCATAGTTTTGACCAAGTCTAGTGTTAAATGTGAACTATAGAGTATGATTGGATAGTGTACTAAACAGTGCCATTGGGTTCGAAATAAACGCAATTTGGTGCAGAGAGAGAGGGCAGAAGTCTGGGAGCATGATTATAGCCTTGAGATGTTAGCCTGCACTTGACCAGAGTATCAACATATTTGATGTATAACATTTCAGCATTTTGGGGGGGAAAGGCAAGAAAAAGAAGGGCAGAAAAAAAAGAAAGAAAAAGAAGAAAACGTCCAACAGAAAATAGAATCACTCTTTTCGATTGCCAGTCCAACAGCTTTTGCCAAAAATAACAGTTAGGGGGAGACTGTAGTTAAGAAAGTGTACTCCTTGTTGGAGCTGAAATGTTTTATGGCCTTTGTTGAACTCGAGCAAAAAAATTACCGCTGTCACGCTCACAAACACAGCAGCCCCCGAAAAGTGCTGGTTCTGGTTATCTCATCCTCGTGGGCAGACTGACTCTTAAGTTACTTCTTTAAAACAGTCCCCTATCTTGTGATATACGTTGGAACTAAATGGTTCTGAGTTTGTGTTTATAGTTCCCTCTCAGTTTGACTCATGCAAGATGAATGAGCGCGGTAAACAAAAGGGGAGTTGCACTCGGACAAAAAGACTGAGACAATGCAGGTTTCCTGAAGTGTGAGAACCAGTAAGAGGTTGGGGAGGCGGGGTGGTGATGTGTGTGTGTGTGTGTGTGTGTGTGCGTGTGTATGTGTGTGTGTGAGTGGGGGCAGCAGAGAGATTCAGGACTGGTTTATCTTAACAGTCCATATGGAGGGCTCTTTGCATGGTTGTAGGTGGGGGAGTCGGGGGGGGGGGGGGATCAACACTGCCTGAACTTGACTGTATCACTCCCAACACAACCTCACCAGCCATCTTTTTTTATTCTTTTCCTTTATTTCTCAGGCCTTAAAAACGCTTTTTAAAATCACTTTGGTTCTGGGTGCATCTGGCCCTTACTTTTGTCCTGTATTTTCCTTTCTGGCTTCACGGCCTCTGTGAAGAACAGAGAGAGAGAGCTCGACTCTAGCGCGGAGTCTGCGTGGATAATAGCCAGGCACAATTCATTAGAGGCATGTTATACATTTGCAGGGATGTGGAACTCTAAACAGAGCGGAGGGGAGGGAGGAAACCCCATCTTCGGCCTTAATGGCTCCGGCAGCTGTTAATATATTAATTGCCAGAGCCCCTGTGCGAGAGAGTCTTCGGGCCGGTCTAGAGTGCTGGTGGCAGTGATGAATCCGTGAACCCTAGCGCGGACGAGACGCCGAGCGCAGCCGGGACCCCGGGGTTGACGGACTGGATCCATACGTTATTCGTTGTGTTTAAAGCGCGATTTCCTTCTACAAACACAGCTGCCTCGCGCAGCCGAGAATTTGGCTTCCTTTTCGACGGCTGCGGCTCTGCTGCAGCGACGCGAAAAAAGCGAAAGCAGGCCCAGGCGAAACGCAACGGCCAAAGGCAGGAGAACAAATGTGGAGCATCATGGCTTTGGAAATGTTTCCCGGAGCCGAGAGGGAGAGCGAGCGAGCGAGCGAATATGGAAGACATTAGGGCCGTCCACCTGCGGCCGGGCTGTTTGACCCCGCGGTCCGTAAATTACCCCACAGTAGTCAAGCGTGGGATGTGAGAAATCCTAATGTGCCACTTTGGGAAAAGCGTGAAATCTGTTGTAAGGGGAGGGTTGCGATGTCATCCTCAGTGACCAGAGAGAGAGAGAGAGAGAGAGAGAGAGAGAGAGAGAGAGAGAGACAGTTGTGCCGGACACACGGGTCACCCCTGCTGCTCGTCTCTTGGCAGCCCTCGAGATGTCCAGCGGCTCCGTCAGTGTTTGTCCTTATTTCAGTTCTTTTTTTTCTGTCCTTTTTTCCCCGTCTTTTTTTTTTTCTTCTTTTGGAGTTTTTTAATGCGACCGCTTTGGTCCAGAAGACATGGCCTAAGCCTATCCAGATGTCCAGCCCATGCAATGCATCAATGAAAAGGAATGACATAAGCTGGTAATTTTCAACAAGTTTGCGTATGGAGCCGCGATTACTGCCAGGGCAAGAGAGCGCAATTAGAGCGCTCTGTCAGTCAGCGGCCAGAGGCGGAGGAAAGAGATGGAGTCAGTTGGGATGCATGTGTGTGTGTGTGTGTGTGTGTGTGTGTGTGTGTGTGTGTGTGTTTGTGCGTCTGTGCGTTCATATGTCGGTGTGCGATTTCGAATCTATGTTTGTGTGTGTGTGTGTGTGGCTGCGCATGCGCTTTTGCACGCATCGCAGCTGTGCCGGTCCAGATCGCAGTGTAAAATAGGTCCATCACCTCATCTGCTCCTCCGAACGAGAGCGTTTTAGCGACACAGCCCTTAAGTCCCCCCCTTCACCATCTTCTCCAATGTCGATCGCATTTCATTCACAAACGAATGAAGAAATCAAAATCTTTTTTTCCTGGTAAGGGAGAGAATATCAACAACACAGTACTACATTGTGTTTTCACCCACAAATAAACAAATAAGCTTCCAACCATGAACGGGAAGTATTACTATAAATCTGCTGTCTCGCCATGATGACGCAAAACCCAAATCCAGCGGCTCTTTGGCTATTTTGGTGATTTCACGTGTTGCTCGGTTTCACACCATCACAATGACTGGCACCTTCAAACACGGCCTACGCAGCCGCTCAAGAGAGCGAGGCTTTTGACAAGTCCAGTCTCCGTCATGGTGACCTTAATCTGGATTAGTGATTTCCTTCGACGGATTAACCTCGCGTTATTTAACAACATGCCCTTTAATGAGTTTGCATCAAGGTAGAGCAGGCCGAATTAACCTGTGCTTGCCTGTAAACACTACCTGTGTCATGCGACCGTCTGACGAAATCTCTCTCCGTTGCTCTCTTCATCTGTCTTTCGCTCTTTCTATCAGTCCCTTTTTCTCTCTGCTGCCCTTTCTTCTTTTTTCACTCTCTCACTCTTATCGCACAGACTCTTTGCACTTTCTTGGTAAAGCAGCTCCGATTGCAATGGCACTTTAATGTAAGGGAACCCCCCCACCCTACCCCCACCACACCACCACCTCCACTACCACCCCCCTCAGACATCATGTAACAGCATCCAGGCTCCCATGTCCATTTGACCAGACCTAAGCATAACAACCACACTGTGACATGGTCCTCAGCCTCTCTCTTGTTTGTTTTAGCAGTGCGATAGAAGCATGGGGGGGGGGTGGCTCAAACACGTAGCACTGCTCTGCAGATAGAGGAGAGGAGAGAGGGAGAGAAGAAGAGAAGGGAGGAGAGGTGAAGAGTTGCAAAGAGAGGAGGGGGTGGGGGTGAGGGTGGGTTGTGGGGGCTGGGGAGGGGGGACAGTGTGGAGGAGACAGGGGAGGTGATGGGAAGAGTCCGGCTAGATTTCAGCTTTGCGTGGCAGCAGTTGGTGCTGAGTACTCAAAGTGTGTGTGTGTGTGTGTGTGTGTGTGAAAGAGAGAGACTGTGTGTCTGTGTGTGTGACTGCATGTGCGTGTAAGAGAGAAAGAGAGAGTGAGTGTGTATCAGTGTGTGGGTGTACGTGCAAGGGTGTATATACTGTATGTGTGCGTGTGCGTGCAAGGGTGTATGCGTGTGTGTACGTTTGTATGTGTGTGTGTGTGTGTGTGTGTGTGTGCATGTGTGGGTGTACGTGCAAGGGTGTATGCGTGTGTGTGTGTGTGTGTGTGTGTGTGTGTGTGTGTGTGTGGTGGTGGGGGTAGGAGGTGCTGAGTGCTCCTGTCTCCGTGCAGATCGTGTGTGACACTGTAAGCCCTCTCCTGCCCCTGCACGCACCCTCTCCAATCCACCTATTGCAGAGTGACGGCCCACAGGCCCGCACAATAGTGGCCCGGTCCGCCGCTGTTTTTCCACTTTGATAACATTTCCCCGTTGGTAACTCTGCCTTTGCCTCTATTTTCTTTGTGGAGGTGCAGGGGTCAGTCTTTTCATAAGATTCAGCTGTGAAACTAGAGATAGGAACTGTACTCCCCCATTGACTATCACTCTCCTGATCCCGGCGTTAAGAGTTTCCTCTCGGTACAAACGGGCCTTATTTATCTCTTTTCCAAACAGTCAGACTAAACATTGTGTATAAAAGGGAAATAATAATCGGGGAGGCGCATTTTCAGTGTTGAATAAATGTTGAATTAATGAATCCATGGAGCCTGGGGCGACCCTGTTGTGTTTGTGTTGGTAGGCGTACACACGGAGCGTGTTTAAAGCTGGATTTTTTCGCCGCCTTGAAATTTATTGATAATGACTTTCATTTTCTGGTCTTCAGACTAAACACGGTCGGTTTCTTCCCTGATTTTATTCACAGTGATGAGGACAGTCTGCCTTTTGGGGGTTGTTTCGGCCATGCATATTCCTCATTCGTCTCAGTGGGTAAACAATGTTGCTTTGGTCATATGTTGTTGTCTAGGAAGGGATACTGCAGATTGTCCCTTTTACCCATAATGCCCTGGGGCCCGTCTGCAACTTGTCCAGATGGTAAAAACTGAAGATGTGTCCGCAACACATGATTGTTGTTTTATTAATTCAGTCCGTTGTGGTGATGACACCCGCTCTCACGATTCCTCACAACAACTCTATGGCCGGAGGAGGAGCTGAGAAAGAAACCAAGAAAAGGCTCAAAATGGCCGTCAGCGTTGATTAAGAGGTCAGGAAACAAATGACATGGCTCTGTGGAGGAGAGAATACAACCTCAGAGTTTCGCCCGACCATCACCTCTCAGTGGGACAAATTGTCACCTTTCGACCTCTCGAGGCGACCTCCCACGTGACCCCAGGAGCTAGCCAAATTCATTGCCTCTGTGCGTTTGACAGCGCACAGACAAGTATGACAAATTGGCTAAAACCATCATTTCTACGGTGCATTTTGTTTTTTTAGGAAGCCGTTTTCCTGAGTTCCCGGGTTTTTATGACTTAGTCATTAATCGTCAATAAGTTTCCTGCGAGTGAATTGAGACGGATTGTTTTTGAGCCATTCAGCTTCACTGGAGCGTGCACTGGAACAAAGCGGTGTGGCTGTGAAACTAAATTACCATACGGTCTTTCTAAACGTTTCCTTTTTTTTGTCCTACCCAGAGAGAGAGAGAGAGAGAGGGAGAGGTCTAAGGCATGGCCTCCCAGCTGCAGTGGTCAGCAAAGCCAAAAGATGAGCGCAACTTCATCGCTCCGGCAAAGTGAAGAGCCTCACTAATGAAATGATTCCAACTGTGGGGGGAAAAAAGAAAACAAAACTAATTCTTTTCCTCATCAATCATGGTAGTTGTCTGAAAGACGTCAAATCCATCAGTCTCAGCATCCCACGAAAAAAAGCGTTCAAGCTCTAAGATGCTTAGCAAGGAAGTGCTAGCATTCATTCGCTCAAATGAATGACTTTTTTTTAATAAGCGGAGAGTACTCTTAAGTGTTGACTAACATAACCAAGAAGACTGAATTCTGTCCGTGTAAGCTGCTTTGGCGATGTGTGGGTTCCATTTTGGGGCTCTAAAGCACTCACATGAACTTTAATTCAGTGTAAATATTCCGTCCAGAGTATAGTGTGTGCGCCCCGGTGTGACATCTAATTTACGCGAGTCTATAAGCGAAAAAAGCAGACCCTCTGGAGGAGCATGCAAATTCTCCGTAAATTAAGACGGATGGCCTTCCCACCGTGCCTATCCTCCGGATAAAAACTCCGACATTAAACATGTGTGGAGGCCAACAAAACCTCCTTGTGTGAGAGCCGTGAAAGGCAGACTGCTCTGAGCCAGCCTTCATCTGTAGTCTGTTTCCCTCAATGGGCGCAGTAGGAGGAAACCGTCTCTTATTGTCAAGTTATTTGGCAGAAATCTTTTTTTTTTCTTCTTTTTTTTCTTTTTCCTTTTTCCCCCCTTCCCCTCTCTTCAACGCTGCCTCATGTTAAATGCATCAACATTTCTCCTTTCCCTTTTCTTCCCCCCTTCCCTCCTCTCAAAATGTCTTCGGAGCTGACTGTCTTGCCAAACGTTTCCTGTGAGTTCTTAAATGACCGCCACAGATGTATGGTACGCAAAATGAGTAATAGCTGCACGACTATCAAAAAAGGAGGTTATTCCTTGGATCAGGAATGACCAAGTGGAATTTTATGATTGAAGCTGAAATATTTAACTCGCGAAATCCCTGTTACACTGTCTGTGGACCCCATCATTTCACAAGAAACCTCCTCACACACCCTCTTTCCCATGGTGTAATTTTTAAAAATAGCTCAAATTGCATGATTGCCCTATTGACCTTATCACTTACACTATCCCCTGCAAAAAAAAAAAGAAAAATATCAGCTCAATGTGGCAGCAATTCAGCTACATTATGGCAGCACTTTCCCAAATTGCCCCAAACTCACGTCAGCATCACAGGGGTTGTCCCAAAGCAGTGGTGCCAGCCGTGGAGAAATAGCGATAAAAAAAAACAGAAGTGTGAACTCTTGTGGCGACAAGTCACTATAAAAACACACAAAGGTGGGACTGTGGTTAGCGATTTGCATGTTTATGTCCCGGCCATGAGCGAGCGCGGGGCTCCACAAACGACAGGAGGTGCAGGGCGGAGGCAGTCCTCTCCACCCGACCTCCGTCCAAGCCTGTTAAACAGTCAGGGAGCTTGGAGAGCCGCTGTGCACAAACCTTCCTGATTAGGTACCGACTGCTGGGCTCTCTTCCCCCCTCCTTATCCTTTACCCCCCCCCACTCCTTCCATTCTCTCTCTCCCCTGCTCAGTCTGTGCACTCACTCTCTATTGCTCTCTTTCTCATGCTATCTTTCTTTTATTCCTCCTTTTGTCTCTGTATTTTTTATCTCCATATATCCATGTATATATCTGCTTTTTTTCTTTTTTTCTTTCTTTTCCCTCTCTTTCTTTCTTTCTGTCTTTTTTTCTTTCTTTCTTCCTTTCTCTGCCTGTCTGGGTCACTCTCTGTCTCTTTTTCCACCCCTCTACAGCCCTCCTCCCTCACATTGTTGCATGTTTTTTTCCTTCTTTTTTTTTTATCTGTAGGACTCTCACGTAAACAGAGGCTGCGGGGGGGCGCATATAAGCTTTTCACTCAAGGCGCCTCAAACCATAGTTACATCCATCAGCTCCCGTCACCTCTCCTCCAGCCTCTCTCCACTCCACCCCCGCCCCCCTCCCTCCCTCCCCAATGTGCCCTCTGAATGTGAGATGAGAGCCACTTTCATACCCAGTGAGTCAGATAGCGGAGACTCGGGGCCATGCCGTGCGGTTAGACTGCAGCTCAGCCGGTCGGTCGGTCGTCCCCCCCCAGGGCTGCACCAGTGGAGGTTTTTTCAGCCCCGGGCCTCTGCCACCACAGCAGTTTTTTTTTTTTTTTGGGGGGGGGCCCTCTGGTACAGTACACCACCCTGCTGCGGCAGTGTTCATACCTCCCCCGGTGCCAAGCAAATGAGACAGGTCAGAAGATGTGGCTTCACTTCCCGTCATCGTTCTTTTTGCGGGATCTAGATCACTAATGACTAGTTAACCGCTACTGTACAGAGAAAAGAAAGCAGGAGAAACATGGGGAATAGTCTGCTCCCTTTGTTCCTAATGAAGTTCTGCTTCCGAAAAGGCGATCACTAGTTTTTAGGCCTCTATTGCTGGAAATCTTGTACATCAATCACCGCTTGACAGCACCTATTAAACAGATGCCGGAGTACTCTTTAAAGCCAGGCCTCCCCTTCCAGAAGTCTTGGATGTAGACGCTGGCCTGAAAAAGACATGCCTTGTTTCTAGAGCTCGGAGATTTGAGGGTTTTTTTTTCTCCTCCCCCAGGCTCAAATCCCCAGGGGTCGAACTTGAACCTAAATGCGAGGGGTGCTCCGTATTATCTTCCACTCCTAAATCTTTACGATGACTCTGAATCGCACAAATCAAATCATTTGGCAGCGGAGAACACAGCAAGGCATTACACAGATTCACGTTTTTTTGGGGTGTTTTTTTTTTTGTTTCCCTTTCTCCCTCCACTGTTCTCTCGAAGCCTGGAGACTTTTTTTTATTTTTTTTTGCGTCAGGCCATTGCAAGGATGTGGTTTTGGTTGGCCTCCTTTTGTCGAGGTTCCTTTTTTTATATAAGCAATTAGCACGCGCATTATTTCTCTTTTATTCCTTTCTGCCCTGCCCAGCGTCACGCGAGCGGCGCAGCAATCTTCGGTAATTGCGGACGAGGAGGAAGCGATAAGGCGCGGAGACTCACGCAGGTCTGGTGCACCCTGCTCAGTCGTCGCCCGCCTGCTCTGGCCCCATTCCATTTCATCATGAGCATATTTCAGAAGCACCAAGGATAACTGATAAACACACACACACACACACACACACACACACACACACACACACACACACACACACACACACACACACACACACACACACTCACACACACACACACACAAATGCACACACACACACACACTAAAATGTATTTCTTAAACTTCAAAGCATAGTTTCTCACGTTTTGCCATGTCTCCAATTGTACTGTACAAGCCTTTGTGTATTTTTTTTCTCTTTTTTTTGCCTTTTGCCTTTTGCTTTCATCTCTTTTGGGAGAAAGAAGGTGTTTGATGTACATATCATTTTAATAGCCTGCTCCAAATCCAAGCAGCCAGAGTAAGTCAAGAACAGCAGCACCAAAGAGTCTGTACTGCAGGTCAGTACCGTAGGTCAGTACTGTGGTGACCCTGAGGCGGCAAAGACGGTTATTTAGTAAAACTGTGTCCTGCCAGGCGTCACGACTATGAACCCACTTATACCGCGGGTAAGGCAAAAAAAAATATGCTAACTCGATATATTTGGACATCCTTTAAGGCAGTGAATGTTTAATGAATTTGTAGGCCACTTATATAATAAACCAAGAAGAGCCCCATCTTTATTGATGAACTCACCATCCAAAACACATAGCAAGATATTCATTTTCCAAGGGTTCAGGCATTGGCTTTTGCACACTTTTCGAGACAAGCCCAGCTTGGCAGGAGCCACTTGGGGTTTTGGAGGAGACGCAGAAGACAAACTGTCTTTTAACGGTTGCAGAAGTGCTCCTTTGGGAAAGTGGCGACTCCTTTTTTATTAAAACCACTTGAGCAGCATTGTCTTCACCATTGTAGGTTACATAAGACAAGGTGCTTTGTGATCGTTCACAGGCCCTTGTGTTGCACTTTTCCCCTCCTAGTTCCCCCCCATCTCTTGGTGAGGATTTTGGGGGAAGAAGATGATCCTTCTGTCTTCTCTTCTTGACCCACCCCTCAGCTCACACACACTCTCTCTCACACACACACACACACACACACACTCTCTCACACACATACACACACACACACACACACACACACACACACACTTCAGCTGTGTGCTGTTGGGCCTGGCATCCTTCCAAGTTTGTCTGCGTTCCATGGCACCCTCTCGTCCCGGGAGTGGTGGGGTTGGCCTCCTGGCGGGCGCGTTGGGCCGCAGACTGCGGTCGGAAAGATTGATCGCGGACGGCCCTTTTGTTTGACAAATCTAGCCGCTCGTGATTGCATACGTGTGAAGAGCCCCGAGGATTGGATTATTTATACCTGGTACCGCGGCGGCCTGCGCTATTTGCTCGGGTTTCCGTTAGGTTGAAAGGAAAAGGGAAGAAATGGAGACAAAATGGTACTTAGAAATGTGTGCTTGACCTGCCTCACCCGCCAGCTCTTAAGCTAACATCACCATAAATCTACAACCCAAAAGTCCTTGACGCAATGTCTAAACAATGACATGAGTAAGAAGGGGGGGATAGAAGGACAGAGAGAGTAAAGGATGGAGAGAATAAGGAGATAAAGGGAAATAAAGATGGTCTTTGTCTGTAAAGCCTCCCGAGTCAGGCAAGGGGGATGAGTTATGTTGCACATACCATTATATCACCCCCCCCCTATACTAGCCTGTAGGATTCTCAGAAAATACAGCAAGGTATTCATCAAGTCCACAATGATTGTGCCATACGCTTTACAGATTAAGAAGTGCAAATAACCCAGAGTTAGACCGGATTTTGAAAGTTTGTGAGTCTGGACGCAGATTCTGTTGAGGAGAGACTAAGAAATTGCGTCAAGACATTGGGGCGCCGCTATGTGAGAGGACTGAGGGTGAACTTTGTCCTTTTCGTCTGAAGGTCCCTGTCAGCATCGTTCTCTTAGTTGCCTGTCCAAAAGTTTGTGGCAGGAGCATTAATGACTTGGATGATAGGAACTTAATAATATTTTCACTCAGCTACTGGAATAATACTAAGGACAGTGAGACAAAAAAAAAGGTTGTAAGTCATAACACAGCACAGGAGGACCAGAGAGAAGACAGCTGTTCTCTTTGGGCATTGGGGCAGATTTGAACCCCCTTATCATACATACCTTTAAAGCTCAGAGCCGAGTTCCAGGGATCTTTCCCACACAGCTTTCTCTCCGGGCGCCAGCTCTCTCAAATTGCACATAGCCCGCACTTACACTTGAGCCAAACCTTTCCTCAAATGAACGTCATTTTCGCTGCAAACAAATATTGTTTTCCGTCTCCACGAGTCCGTGCCAACTTTTTTTCTGTCTCGTTTTTTTTTTTTTTTTTTTTTAATCGGTTTTAATAGAATCAGCACATGGTTTAACGGGTTTTAGTATCAAGTTTTGTTTTCTGGCATCACAAGAATTCTTTGTACCGTTTATTTTATTTATGGCCAAGCCCTGAGTCATTTCTTTTAGTGGTCTGGAGCTTTGGCTTCATCTGATGATGAAGTGCTTAGTGCGAAATAGCCAATGAGAACCATGTTCTTGTCTCAAATGTTGCCGCTGTCTGCTACACCCGTCGAGTCCAGTCCCGGTCATTTTATGTCACTACTCAATTTTCACTCAGGGAGATTAGGCGGAATTGGACAGCCCAATAAATGACTTTTGCATGCACTAAGTGGTCCTTTCCTACTCATCTGCTCGAGCAGATCGAGGCTTGCAATCAGTGGGAACCAGGAAGACCCGCTCATATAATTCGTAAGATGCTGAAAGTGACTCACCCTTGTTGACGTTCTATGTTTTTCATTATGGAACAAGAGGCCGTACAGAAGTAATTGAAGCGAAAGTATTACTCATGTTGAAAAGCGGACCATCGCAGCGCAAGCTTTAATTAACTACACCTTTCTTGGAAGGAAAACCGACTGACTCAGAGAGTCTGTGAATATGTGTCGGGTCTTTGGGGGGTGGGGGGGGGGGTTTAAGAAGAATGAACTTCTCGTCCATGAACCCCCTCTACCATTCCTTTTGTGCAGCGCTCTTGGCCACATCACAACTATGAGACACTTGGGGGGAAAAGTGCACGTGTAGTCAGCCACACTGTTCCTCAGCGCTATGAAATGGAAGTATGGTCCAAGAAGTGCCTTTTGTGTGTCGAGGAGATGGATGCAGGCACAGAGCAAGACTGCGTGGAGAGGATCCAGTGTCCTGATGTAGGATTGGGTGTCTACACGGTATAGACACCAAGGGTGTCTTAAGCAGTCTGGTGCAGACCCTTTTGGTGCATAAGTACGGTCTTATGGTGGCAAGCTATCCTACCAACAACATGTGAAGAAATATACAGTAGTTGTTTCTCCCCTTATGCATTGATCCACTTTATTGAGTAACACTGAAGCAGAGGTCAAGGCCCGGATGCAGTGTCCTGTTGTAGCATAGAGTTGTAACTGCATGTTCCATCTCAGAGTAGAAAGATTGCAGATTGTGTCGCAAAACAGAATGTGACAGGCTGTATTAGGTAGAAATGCGCAGCACTATGGTCCTAGATGATAGGATTTGTATGATTTTTCTCTCCAGTAGTTGATCAAATAATAACTAGAGCATTGCATAATTGTGCTAATCTCACTTTCCATACATATTCATGTGCACAAACACAGTATATGAGGTATCATAAACATGCTCAGACTCTCTCTCTCTCATTGCCTCTCTCTTTGCATATGTGTGTGTGTGTGTGTGTGTGTGTGTGTGTGTGTGTGTGTGTGTGTGTGTGTGAATCATTGATAAATACTGATAAATAATGGACCTCGGTAACCAGTCCGCAGCTGCAACCCGAAACAGTGGTCTGTGAAACACAATCTTTATTCCGTGTGAACTAATGGCTCTCACCTGTGCTGACCAAAGAGACCGGGCCCTTACCGACAGATCTGCTGGAGAACAACCCCCCTCCCTCTCTTTCCTCCCCTCCTCTTTCTCTCTCTTTCTCTCTCTCTCTCACTTTCTCTCTCTCTCTTTCTCTCTCTCTGTCTGTCTGTCCCGCCTGACCTCGCTTCCTTTTCCTCCGATGAATTTTTCACACAGCTCTTTGATATGGGGGGTGTCTCGGGGGGGTGCGGGGGGCTCGTGTGGTAATATAAACTAAAAGCACTCGCCGTAATTATTTCTCATAACACCGCTTCTTCCCTAATTAACGTCCTCCGCCGAAAACGAGCGCTGCATTATTTACACATCAAGGGGACGCGGCGGCGGGGATAAATATTCATCGCTTGTTGACTTAGCTCGCTCCCGCTGCTCGGCGCGACCCCTAGCGACGCGACCCCTAGCGCAGCGCAGCGCAGCCCCTTCTTGACTTTTTCGTTGTTCCATTATGCATTATGGGGCCTGGTGTTGCAGGTGTGCCCCCCCCCCCCCAAAAAAAAAAAAACATGATCCTTTTCACACTGGCATCGGTTGGGGTCTGTGGGGTGTGTATCCTCATATCTATATTCAAGGCACGCAGGCTGCGGGTCGGAATGAAATTAATAAGTGATCAGAGAGAAGAGGCATTCTCGTGATAGATGGACACACTAGAGGGGGTGAGTGACCATACTGGCGACGTACAGCCTGGACTGGGTTACCCACCGAGCATATGTCCAGTACTGGAGACATACTGCACGCCCGATCAGGTGACAAAATTAACATGGCCTACCTGAAATAATCCTGAGCCCAACTGAGAACAGAACCATACAGGAGGTTATGATGTTATGTAAAGCACCTTCAGTATAATACATCACATGCAAACACTCCAGTCATAGACACATAGAAATGTGGATGCCCCTCGTTAAATATATATGTATGTATATTTTGCTCAGAGGCACAAAGTAAAAAGACCAAAAATCCTTTCACAAGCCAATCTAATTGAAATGCAGTCAAGAGTCAGTGGTTTTGACATCTTTAATACACTCTGCTGGGTATTGTTTGACTTCCTGGTTTGCTGCGGGATCTTCTTTAATAAACTAAGCGCTGAATGGCCGTGGGCTGCTGTATAGGGCCTGCTGAGAGCGGCAGTCAGTGGATTTGCTGTGCACGTGAACCCTGTTTTTTTCCTGTCAATGGAGAAATGAATAGGGCACAAACGCACCCACCCACTCGGTCGCCCTCCAACCCCCAACCCCGTCACCCCTCCACCCTCAGCTTTCCTCCTTTTCTCCAGTCGGTGGTCCTATATCCTTAGAGCCCATTGTCTGCGGGGGCGAATGCCTCTTGAGGAACTTTTGTTGAGGCTGTGAGAGTGAGAGAGAGTGAGAGACTTATTTTTTGTTTTGCCTATGTGTTTGTGTGTGTGTCTGTGTGTGTGTGTGTGTGTGTGTGTGTGTGTGTGTTTGTGTGTGTGTGTATTTGTGTATGAGTGCGCACGTTTGTTTTGTGATTACTTAAATAACTGTCAGCATTAATGGACATTGCAATGCTCCAAATTTTAAACACCCTTTCTCCATATTTAGAGAAGCAATAAACAGAGACAGCAAAGCAAATGTCTGTTTTGATTCGAACCTCAGGCTGTTTATTGGCTTTGAAATGCATGTTTACCTTAGAGGACGTTACAGGATCATGTTTAATTTGCCAGAATACAACTGCAAATGTGATATTTCTGGACCATTCACAAATAATCCGACACCGTCTTAGGTCTCTGTCTCTCTCTCTGTCTCTGTCTCTCTCTCTCTCTCTCTCTCTCTCTCTCTCTCTCTCTCTCTCTCTCTCTCTCTCTCTCTTGTCTCTCACTCTGTCTCTCCCTCTCTCTCTCTCTCTCTCTCTCTCTCTCCATCTCGGATGTTGCATCTGCACTCACTGACACTTGGCTTCTTCTTCGCTAGTTGGTGTAGGGTGGAGTGGGCCTATTACGATGCGGAAAACACTAGCGGTCAGAAACATAAACAACATCTGATGGGCGAGACCCATCCTCACCCTTTCCATAGGAAAGAGATATAACTAGTGTCAGGCCTGCTGGAAGCCCTGAGAAGCCTTTACACGCAACTGTAGGAGAGAATACACGGTATCATTTGTCATTTTATCGTCTAATTTATGAGGTGTGCTGCTCAGTTGCGGCTACTTACCATTTGACTGCACGGGGCACTTAAACACTATTGCAGGCATTGTTCGGCTCTGTTTTCATGGAAATGGCGCTGTTTTTCTTTCCTCCAGGTGGAAATAACGCTGCAGGATGTCAATGACAACCCACCTGTTTTTCCGACCGATATTCTTGATGTGACCATCGAGGAGAACATTGGTGATGGATTCAAGATAATGCAGCTAACAGCAACGGATGCTGACGAGGTACGTTTCTCCCAGGAATTCTTCTTTTTTTTTTCATATACAGTGCATATATTTCTGGCAGCCCGTGTGTCTACAGTATGTGAAGGATGTTAGCTGTGATAAATTGTCTCCATGGTAACAGCATAGATCAAGTCAAACAGCAGTCTTTTTGCACTAGTCGAGGTTCCCAAAAACTTCATTTTTTTATGAAAAAAAAATGGATGTGTGATGAATATTGATGAACTCCAACGTTTAATAGCATAACCAGCAAACGTTGTGGTTTCAAGAGCTTTGTCTCAAGGTAGAACATCCCGTGCAAGCACGAATTTGGCTCTATGTCCTGCCGAATGCTATCAAAACATCAGCCACAGTGCATCACGCTCAGGACATCCAAGAAGTGATGTTGAAAATGCTCAACCTCGTTCCAGTATGAAAGGAAGACCCATGTGAACAGGCAGGAGTCTGTCTGTAGTAGGAGTAAGACAGTGTACCATTCAGCAATCAAGGAAGAGGAGGCCGGTTTCCTCTTGTGCGATGTCTCTCATTGCCGTCCAAGTCATGAAGTTAATAATTCTCTCACCAACTGTCCGGCCACAAATATGACTTTTCTTGGCCTAAGGACGGTGGCTGTAAGAATACTAGCCCGTCTGCCCTCGCAGTGCCGGCCGACGACACCTGAGACTTCTGAACGCCCTAAAAAATGGAGTCTGATTTTTCTCTCTTCTCTCTCTCTCTCTGGCCCCTGCCGCTGTGTCGGGCCGACTCTTTCGCTCGTCGCACAGATAGTCCCTCGGCGGGCCCTGTAGTGTGCATTACATCACCGGCTGCGGGCCCGATTATAAAATGTCTCCATCTCTCTCTCGCAGCCGTGGCAGGATGTGGACATAAAAATTCAGCGCTGAGCGAAAACCAGGCGGTCCCAGCAGGTTTCCCTGGGCCCGGCAGACTCATGTGTGCACACTGCCAGCGTGAGCGAGCGAGGACAAGCCCAGTGGAGGGGGGTGGGGGGGGGGGGGGGGGGGGGGTAATGGGACTCGTCGTTGCTGCTCAGGCCCCAGGATGTGAGAATGTGGACATACACTAGTGCTTATGAGGCCACGACATTCATGGGTTGTTGACTCACCCTTCGCTGGAGCATTTTTAATGTGAGAAAAAGTCTGATGGTCTGATGGCGAAAAAGCATTTCTGGAATCGTCTTTTTTTTTTTTTTTAATAGATGGCAGTCTGGGCCAAGCCATGGAATTATTTCCCTGCTGTCAGAAAGCAGGGGGAAAATGGTGGATTCTTTTTCAGCTAAGTGAAGCACAGCGTGTTTTCGGTCTTCAGATGCATCCTTCCTGTCAACAGCCAGAACCGAATGCTTAACGTCGCGTCATATTTCGCCCCATTATGACGGTGCATTTAAAATGACGGTTAGGGGAAGGCGGCTTAGGACCCAAAAAGGTCACCAAATAGGAGCCTGCGTGTGGAGTTATTTTCAGTCGCCCCAGTCGCGTCGGCCAACTTTTTTGCCCACATCCTCGCGCGCTTTGGAAACCCCAAGTCACACAGACACGCGGAGTGTACGGAAAGCATTCAAGGCCCACAGAGCAGAGAGAGGGAGAAAGAGAGAGACAGAGAGCGAGAGAGAGAGAGAGAGAGAGAGAGGGGCCACATGTGTGATATGGGGAGACCGAGCCAAACTCTCAAGCTGCTGGCCAGCTGACTCCCCGGATTCAGACATCATAATGATCTCTCTCTCCTTTAATGGCACCACATGTGCAACTCATGTGTGATTGAATGAGTGCCGTTCTCTCTTCGCATCCGTTTTTGTCACACCCATTTCCAGTGCAGAGAGAGAAAGAGAGAGAGAGAGAGAGAGAGAGAGAGAGAGAGAGAGAGAAAGGGCTGATGGTGAATTAGTGGGGAGGCTCTGGTTTTCTTTCTTAAGTCATCTCAGAGAGAAAAGGATTCATTCTTTTTCTGTTCCTTCCTCTCCTTCTTCTTCTTCTTTGCGTGTCATCGATTCAATAGGAAGAGAAGAAGCGACCACAAGTCATTAATCACTAGCGAGGGCGTCGCTTTAAATGAGACAAGTGTCACATCAGAAGATCTGCATTGAAGATTGATGCATGCCTAGTTTTATTCTAGGCTTACAAAGACAAAGGAGCTATTAAAAAAGAGGGGGAAAGAGCAAGGCTTGATTTCCGCAGTTGAGTTGAAAGTCGGAACACACACACACGCTGATAGGGGATAAGTAGACGAACTACTACATCCACTCTTTCATGGCCTCCAAAACATATTATGACAAGACCTTTCAGCATGATGTTATCAAGAGCTTTCAATCACACCAGCCCCCAAAAGATTATCTTAAGTCCCGCTTCTCCACCAGACCGATTTGTTTTGGTTGACAGCACCAATTGACATTAATAAAGCACTCGTCTGTAATTCGGGGGGCCTGACGGTGTGTGTGTCTCTTTGCGTTTGTTCGAGCAGTCGGTCAAATTACAGGAAGGTCAATTTCCTGCCGGGGACCCGTCCACCCCAGCCTCCTGCGTGTCCCCTAGCTGATCCCCGCCCCCCGTGCCCCCCCCTAACCCTACAAACCTCTGGGCCGCTAAATGAGTTTCCTTATGCCTGACTCGGAGCCGCCGCTTTGCTCTTTAATTGCTTCGGTTTGTTCTCCCTACTGCGCCCTGGGAAGGTTGTAAAAGCCTCAAAGTCTTTAGTGAGATGGGGGGTGGGGGGCAGGGGTGTGTGTGTGTGGGGGGGGGGGGGGGGGGTCACAGAGGCGGTCATTGTCAGAGACGGTAAGCTCGGCTTTTCAACCCCTCTGCACTGCACCCACTCCCCCCCGCTCCACCTCCTCTCCCTTTTGAACCCTATCAGCGATTTTAATTGGCTGACGGAGGGTGTCGGAGTCTGGTTGCAGCCCAGGTGGCTGATGGGAATCCCAGACTGTGGGCCTTGATCGATGACAGCAGCTCTGTGGAATAACACTGCTGCGCTTTTTTTTTTTTTTTTTTTTTTTCATTCTGGTGGATGGCCATGAGGAAAGTCTGTTTTAGACCAGACATGAGTTTTGTCTACTTACCCAGGCCCATCTCAATCCTAGGTAAGGATCCTCCCCATCCTTAGTAATTGCAGCGAGGATTGACAATCGATTAGGAAATACCTTGGTTTCCCCCCCTGGTTTACCCAAAAGTGCCAAGATCCCGCTAATGGTTTAGACTGGACTAAGCTTTGTCTGGACGGGACAAAAAAATCTATTTTGTCTTTTTATTATGAGTAAAAATAATCTTGACAGCTTGGTGAGAGGCATCCTTTGAAGTAGAGCAGCATCTGTTTCTAAACGTAGAACACTTGGAGACAGTTGTCTGGGCTGGTATTGTCCTCCGCACAAATAGGAACGTCAGGATCTGTCACCGGAATTATTCAGCTGTCATATTACATTCTCCCTTCTCGCTGGCGGTAGTATCACATGTTTAACGGTTGTGCTTACCCCAGGTATCAAGGGATCTATTAGTTGAATTTATAGAGAAACACTATAGCCCCAAAGTTCAAAGACAGGGAGCAACTCCAGAGAGAATTCAGCCATTCAGATCCTGTTGTTTTTTCTTTTTTTCTTCTTCTTTTTTTCCTTTTCTTTTTCGCGTGTTCACATGTGGACATTCAATCCTGAAATGTGCTCTCCAGAAGACACATTTGCATATGAACCTCTGGCATCTGCTCATAAATGATGTTGATTATGTGCATAGTCTGACTTGCGTTGGGTTAAGTGCTCTAAGCAACTGGTATCCTATCTAACAGACAGCCTGTTTTATTGGAAGCATACCGGTTTGTGGAAGTCTCGTCCATAACACTTCTTTTTAACTGGCATGTAGTATACACTTTGAAATGGTTCAGCGGAGACAGTTTTCAGTGTTGCAGATGATTTAGCTAATCTTATGAACTTCAAAATAAATGAATTTGGCTCGGAAATGTTCATTGTCTCAGTAAGTATGGCATGTGAAAAACCCATTGCACTCTCTTAACACATGTAATGATTTAAATGGCCCAGTGCTCTGTGGAGGGAAGTCACAGGAGGTTACAGCAGAAGTTTACAAGTGAAGGGTTCCTGCTTTGAATCTCGCAGGAAATAGCACTATGCATTATTATGTCTGCCATTGCCATTGCTTGCAGATGCGAGAGATTGAATGTAAGGGACGTTTGTACAGTTACAATGCATGAAAAGTGGATCTAGATCTAGATCTAATATCCAGATATACATACTGTTTCTTCACATCCTACACTACAGTTTATGAGTGATGTGCACTATTTGTGAATCTGCAACATATTTTTGTTGAAAAGAAACACCCCCACAACTCTCTCTCTCTCTCTCTCTCTTTCTCCCTCTCTCACTCTGAAGGGACCCAATGCCCTGGTCACCTACACCATCATCAGCGGCGCGGACGACAGCTTCCGCATCGATCCAGAGTCCGGCGATCTGATCGCCACAAAGAAGCTCGACCGCGAGCGCCGCTCCAAGTACTCGCTGCTGGTGCGTGCCGACGACGGGAAGCAGTCCTCCGACATGAGGGTGAACATTACGGTCAGCGACGTCAACGACCACACCCCCAAGTTCTCCAGGGCCACATACTCTTTCGACATCCCCGAAGACACTGCGCCAGGTAGCCCGCTGTTCCGCCCTCCATAGCCACCATATTGCCTGTAATAGTAACATCTCATTGAATCTCAGTGGTCGGTTATTGTGGTCAAACTTTTATTATTCCGTCTGCCGCGTCTCTCATTTCATGTAGGATGTGTAGGCTAAGGCACATGCCCTTTAATTACTCTGCGCGCTCTCTTCCCTCAGGATCCATTGTGGCGGCCATTTTGGCGAGCGATTCCGACTCTGGGGTGAACGGGGAAATCACCTACTGTCTGGAGGAGGACGACGAAGACAACACCTTCCTGCTCAACCCGGTGACGGGCGTGTTCAACGTAACGCGGCCTCTGGACTACGAGTCTCAGCAGTACTACATCCTCACCGCGAAAGCGGTGGACGGGGGCGGACAGGCCAGCACTGTCCGGGTCTACTTCAACGTCCTGGACGTCAACGACAACCCTCCCATCTTTAACACCAGCGTCTACAGCACATCGGTGACCGAGAGCCTGCCGCCAGGGTCCAACGTGCTCACAGTAGGGGCCAGCGATGCTGATGATGGTACGTCACCAACCAAAGGCCTATTATTACTCAAAAGAGTTGACCTTTACTGATGTTATGGAAAAAGATAGTTAAATGCTTTGCAGTTGAACAGCAGGTATTATTATATTTCATTTATGAATTATAAGGGAAAAGCACTGTCTAGATTTAGATCGATACTGTAGATGTATCCATTATGTAAAAGGTGGTTAGTTGAAATGTCCGTCTGTGCTCGGGCTACTGACGTCCATCAGCAGACAGGAGTAGCTTGAAGAGGAAGTTCAGTTGTCTCCATGTCGTCCTGGTAGCGTCATCCTCTCTCGTGGTGCAGTCACTGCTAAATTGGAGCCCCTAATGTGGTTACCGTGACCTACATTCCTGCCGGGACGAGTCCCCCCCCGCCCCCCTCCCTCCCTCCCCGCCCCGTTGCTCCTGCCAGGTCTCCTGTTCTGTCTGCACCGGGCCGACCCCGTGGTCCTCCGTCTGGGCCGGGCCCGCAAACCGCTGCCTGTCTTCTTCATGATACCGCCTCGCCTACCACTAAAAAAAAAAGCGACAAGAAAAAAAGAAAACATCATTGTTGGGACTTCCTGAGCCTTGACCTCTGTCACGGACGGCATCTGGTGAAGCAAGGAGGGAGACAAGCCGACAGCCGCCCCGTTCGACGTGGCCCTTTGATAAGGAGATTGCCTGTGTACAGTAAATAGAAAGCTGGGACGGACTGTGGGAAGGTGCCGAGACAGTGTCCACATGAATAGCCCACTGACTTGAATTACGGACGCTCAATTGAAACCCATTTGCGCCGGCTCAGGGGAGACGACGAGGAGATTAGCTCCAGTTTCAAAATCTGATCGTTTCGGGGAGGTTTTTTAGTGCAGCGTGTCTTTTCCAATGAATGATTAATGCCCATTAAACGGTGCTCACGGTCACAAGTGGGCTTATCAGTCCAGGAATGGCGTGTAGCCCTGTTGTTGGCGATAATTTAGCATGACAAAGAAATGCCTCGCTCAGTAGTTGTAGTAGTGAGAATGCGTCAGCAACAGCTGTTTTTTTTTCTAAACAATAAGTGGAAATGCTAACTGATAAGAACTTGACGAGCTATAGCAATTGTGCAAACACAAATATCCAGGGGTCCAGCGGAGTACAATGACTGTCAGTCAAGTGGAGTAAAAATAAATATATCAGCGTATGTATTCGCATTATCATCTTGCGTGGGAAACAGGGCGATATTAGATACAAGATAAGAACTACACAGAACATATGATCTCCCTGATATCCTTGCCCCAAGGTTACATCTATGTTCATTTTAAACACCATTCAAATCTAATTTGAAATGTTATACACTGTTATGTTTTTTCAACATTCAGGCCATTCATGGTGGCAGAGAGTACTGGGCTATGTTATACATTCACTAGGTCTGCAAAAATGTTTTAGATAATAAAATAATATGACTTTATATAATCTTATTCTTAGAAAAGGGGAAATTTATAGAAACACTCACCCTCTTTATATTAAACATGTTTAATGTAGTAAAAGTCTATTTGAAAAATATATATTTGTAATATCTAAGTATGTGTCCTTTCAAAGCCCTAGAAGGTGGGGAAAATATAATGTACATATCATTACTGATGCTCATCATCCAATTATTTTAATTATAACACGCCTCATTAGAACTATGTTTATTTCTTGATATTCATTTTTAGGTCAATTTGAGGTTTGACTGGCATTGCAGAATTTCTAAGACCCCAGCTTATTAAGATTAATCACCGGTATAATCTTACAAGCGTTTCATTATTTTCAATGCCATGTAGTATAATTGCACATTTATTTAGAAATCATAAAGTGACATTTAAAGGCTTCTCAAGTTGCCCTGCTAGTCATTTTCTCATTAATGCTGTGTTTTCCTTTTGTGGTTTCACCCAGGCCCCAATGCCCAGATGTTCTACACTATTGCCTCGGGGGATCCCCAGGCCCAATTCCACATCTCCAAGACCGGCGCCCTGCAGACCAAGAAGGCGCTGGACAGGGAGGCCCAGTCGTTCTACAACCTGGTGATCACCGTCAACGACATGGCGGAGCCGCCCGCGGCCCGCTTCACCAGCACCGCCCAGGTGTCCGTCATCCTGCTGGACGTCAACGACTGCTCGCCGAGCTTCACGTCGCAGAAGATGACCTACATCCAGGAGAACACGCCCGTGGACACGGTGGTGTTCACCGCCAACGCCGTGGACGCCGACAGCGGGCCCAACAGCTACGTGGAGTACTCCCTGCGCGGGCCCTTTGGGAATAAGTTCAGCATCGGGACCATCGACGGGGACGTGAAGCTGGTCGGGGAGCTGGACCGCGAGGAGCTGGCCAACTACACCCTGACGGTGGTGGCCACGGACAAGGGCGAGCCGCCGCTCTCGTCCGCCATGGACGTGACCATGATCGTGCTGGACGTCAACGACAACACGCCCAGCTTCTCGCAGAACATCTACGACATCGAGATCGAGGAGAACACGCTGACGGGCACCGACGTGCTCCAGGTGTACGCCAGCGACGCCGACGAGGGCACCAACGGGCAGATCCGTTTCTCCATCGTCGGCGGGAACACCAACACGGACTTCCGCATCGACTCGGTCACGGGGATCATCTCCGTGGCGAAGCAGCTGGACCGGGAGGTGAGGTCATCCTACTCGCTGGTGGTCCAGGCGGCGGACCGCGGAAGCAGCCCGAGGGTGGACCGCACCACCGTCAACATCGTCCTCACCGACGTCAACGACTGTTCGCCGACGTTCGAGCTGTCGCCGTACAACGTCAACGTCCAGGAGAACCTGTCGAAACTGCCCAAAAACATCCTCCAGGTCAGTCTCTCAATCCCAGGCCCTTTAATGCAGACAGGGTTATTCAAACACTCTACATTTAATTGGACCTCCGCTGTACTTCATTTTAAACCGCTGCAGAGCCGGGGTGATTATTTAGACTTTAAACAGAAACTGGAAATGAAGCTGAAATCTGAACATTTGACAAATGATAGAACAAATAAAACCACAGGTCTAAGGCAAGTGGAACTGCTAAACGTAGCGAGAAAAGAGAACTTTTTGCGAAACAGCAGCGATCGCTGAAAAGGATATTGTTGAAACCGTATAATCCAAAATTACCCAAATTGCGTTAATGAGGCTCCGCTCTCCAGTGACAAAGGCAACACAGTCTTCTCTGCGCGGTCGAGGCTCGTACCTCGGAGGAAATGAAGGTGCAGTGCGGCGGCGGCGGCGGCAGCGGAGGCCGCAGCTGTGCTGGGACGTCGCCCAGTGGCGGCGGGGTTTTTTTTTCGCCCCCACACACAAACACCGCGGGCCGCGCCACGCCACTCCGCGCCAGCCAGAGCGGCTCTGCCAGGGCGGCCGAGCGAGCGCGCCCTCCGTGCGGCAGGCGTACCGGAAAAAGAGCTCAAGCTCTCTCCGCGCGGTGCGGGCAGTCGCTAATGAGCCCTGCTGCGGTGCCCAAGATTTATACCTTGCCTTCATTCTTTTGGTCAGGGAAGCTCGGGGGAAGCTTGGCCAATTCCACCACGCTGAATGCCACCTTTGTGGCATCGAGTCTTGCCCTCGTGCATTTCGCCGGGTATTTTTAGGGCCATCGTTTCTAGCGTTGTGCGACGTTTTGATGGACTCAACCAACATCCGCAATGTAGTCTTTTAGGGGTAGCTCGCTCTGTAGTCGGTGACTGCTGAAGCATGCCTGTGTACACACATGTCTGAAATGTGACCCCCTCAATCAGCAAAGTGAATGAGATTTGGTCAGCGAGGGAAATTATAGCCAGTTACTCTAATCACACGGTAATGGCGCTGAAACGCTGCCAAGCACCTGCATGTACAGTCGCCCGCATGAAATGAAAAGTCCACCACACACAGATTGCATTTGATTTGTCAACATTGGGTTAAAGTGCCCATACAGCCTCTGGCTTCTGTCATCTCACGTCAGATCTACAGCATATGGATGATAAGTAAATATCTGCCTGAGGAAAAGCTTGGGTCCCTAAACCATTAAATATATAGATATGTACAGTATATTTATGCACTTACTACACTCATTGGTGCACTTATTGTGGTTTTAATTTGTTGTTAGATGTGCTCTTAAAAGCTTAAATGTTTTACCATGTTGTAAGTCGCTTTGGTTAAAAAGTGTCAGCCAAATGTAATGTAATGTAATGTAATGTAATGAAATATATGGGGGCAGTATGTAATATGTAGACTCATTGCTCACTCTGAAATGTCTGCCTTTGGTGTCTGTGATTTCTATCTATAGGTTGTGGCCAGGGATGATGACCAGGGTTCAAACGGTCAGCTCAGCTACACGCTCAGCGGTGGCAACGAAGAGGGAGCGTTCAGCCTCTCGTCCAGCGGCCAGCTCAGCGTCATTCACACGCTGGACAGGGAGGCGCGGGAGAAATACACCTTGATAGTCACGGCCATCGACTCAGGTAAGAATCCCCCTTATGCAACACCGGCATTATGTGATCCGTAAATATCTCGACAAGGATCTAACGCTCGTTCATCACGCGTATATATGCCCTACAGGCGTTTCCTGCGTGACAGTGATATGTGGCTTCATGCTCGTATTTCTCAGAGCTGTCATGATTGGGGCTTTTTTTTTCGGGCGATTTTAATACACAGGCTACTCACAGTAGCGCTGTTCGTGTGGAGCACACCGGATAGGATGCACCTGCAACGGATCATGTAAAAATTGTTTAAGACATGACTGTATATCACGAACTGTAGGAAAAAGGGAAACATAAAGCAGTGCTTCTCTGTCCTGAAGGTATAACTCTGAGGAAAAAAAAACTACTTTCTGTGTCTTCTGAGAATTTATAAAGCCAGATAGATGGACCTCCCCCCCTCTTGAAGACTTACACATGGAAGCCATTGAAAGACTAACGGTCGTGTGATTGCTGCTTCTACACACACACACACACACACACACACACACACACAACAAAAAAAAAACAAAAGTCAGAATCGAATGTGTTAAAATTTCTGCGCCTGAAATTTTTGTTTGTATGGAAACAGTGGTAGGGCTTGTTATAAGCAGACTAAAGGTTGGGGTGTTATTCCACAGAGGTCAGAAAATGTGCACTTGTGAGCAAACGCAGGCATATCCCCATTCAGGCCAAATCACATGCTATTGCAGCTAAGTATATGTTTCTTTTGGTGACTGGTTAGGCAGCCACGGTCATAGGGCGGTTCTCGCTCATTCCAACTCGGCCATGTGACCCGTTATAATGAGGGGTATTTTTTGACTGGCACTGGACATGGGTGAGAATGGCAGCAGTATAGGGTCACTTCTGCCCCCGAGATGACGGGCGCTGTTTGATTCACATTAGCTTGTGGGATGTTCAGGTCTATACAATGTGGCTTTTACGTCTTTATTTAAGTTCCTATGGCAGACCCACTGCCATTTAGTTTTAGCTTGAACAGTTATTTAAGCTCCTCACTCAATGGAAACATCTTTACATGCTGAAATATACTGTACAGACAGAACTGAAATATACAGTACTGTACAAATAGAACCTACAATAGATTTACAGAACGATAGACATTCATACATCCATAGATGTGCGAAGATATATAATATATAAAATGGTAAATATGACCTACGTAGGCCTACATTTTTCCAGCAACCTCAAAGCATAGTGCACAAAGCCATACCTTTCACAACTGCAGGATAGTGCATGTAGGATTTTTCCCCCTGTTACAGAAAGAGACTATTGTGTGGAATATTATAATATTGAGAAAACCCGTAATCTGCGCACGGTTAAAATGATCCTGCAGTATTTTCTCACATTCTTGAGGGCGAGACATTGGGGGAAATGGTTATCCCATTTGCTATCTGGCACAGAAATCTGCAAGGTAGACACCGAGAAACACACAGGGGCCCGTTTTTCTTCGGGGCCCATTTTCAATTACATTAAATGCATATGGGCTCTTTCTCCCCCATTAGTGGGCAGAATCTGTCAGAAAACGAGCCGCTAAGTGTTTAACACTCACTCCACTGTGCTGTCAGCTGACGTAGAGATCTTCATTAAGAGTCAAGAAAGGGTGCATCTCTCTCCGGTGTTCGGCGCTGTGTTGGACATCGCTCGCTTCGTCAGCTCGCGCTCGCGCGAGAAACAAAAGCCTCATCAGGCCCGGTGGACAAAACACATTTAATTGCATGTCCACAACAATTATCCCATCTTGTCCGCGTGGTTAGCCTGGGATGAATCCATTTCTCGTCCACCATCTCATAGTTTTATTGCCCCCTCCCCCCGCCCCCCATCTCAGCTGTGTCCACAAGAGGATCTTTCTCTCTGTGTGAGGCGCCCTTTTTTTTTGCTGGATGGCTGGACAAGTTAAAGTCATTAGTGTGAATGTGAAGCTGAGGCGAAGCTGGGCAGAGGAGCAGAAGCGGACATCGCAGCAGCAGTAGCAGCAGCAGCAGCACCAGCAGCAGCAGGCCTCTTCTGCTGAGTGAGGTCTGTCATGAAGCGCATGGGAACCAAAAAAGCGAGTGCTTGCTCTGGTCTCGGCCGCTGGTTCTCTCTGGCAGCCACCGGTTCCCATAAGGGCCCTCTCTGGGCTGCTGCTGCTGCTGCTGCTGTCTGTGTAGCCGATGCTTTGGCTCTGGCTCTGGCTTTGGCTTTGGCGTCGGTGGTGTTGGCACGCACCCGTCATTATTTGGAGAGCGCTGCGCCCAGGCCCACGAAAATGTGGTGCAGATACAAGCCCAGTAAAGGTGTTTAACAAGGAGGCTCGTTGAAGGGAGTTGTGGTGTGGTGTGGGGTGGTGTGGGGTGGGGTGTTGTGGGTGAAGTCAGTGAGGGTGGGTTGGGGTAGAGTGGAGTGAGGGGCGGTGTGTGTGTGGGGGTTATGTGCGTGCGTTGGGAGGGGTCGACTTGAAGGGCCCCCTTTTTCTTTTCACAGTGGAAAGTTGTTGGCAAGGTTTCTGAGGGAAATCTCGGACCCAAGAAAGGGAGAGATAACAGGAGAGCGTGCGGTCTCCTGAGAGGCTAATGGAAGGGAACATCTGGGACCAGCTGCAGGCAAATCGGCCTCGCCGCCGAGCCACACGCGAGCTCCCCGCGCGCTCCCAACTCCGTGCTCCGCGCATGAGACCGAGAGGAGCCTCTCCACGCTACAGCCCCATAGGGATGGAGTAGATTGAGTTTCCCCCAGACGAGGAGACTTTTTTGGGGGCTTGTTTGGCAATCAATAGCCTGTTGTGCTGGCAGCACGTCTTGTGTATACAGCGCACATTCTCCAGGGGTATGTTTTTCTGTCATGGAATCTATGCGCTTGCGAAAAAAGCTTTGCATCACACAAAGATCCTATTGCCCCGTCATTTCCAAGGCATTGTGTCCAGGCGGATCTTAATACCCCTACATCTGCTCTCTGTGGTTTATTTCCCTCCCTAATCCCCGTGCTCTATCATATACAAAATAACCCAAACATAACTGGGTGAACTTTTCGCCTCTGTACGGAGAGACAAAACAGTCTCTATGTCGCAAGCATCCTCAAGAGTGACTGTAATAGCAAACCACTGTGGTCGTTTTTTCACTCTCTCTCTCTGTCTCTCTCGCTCTCTCTTTTATACTTTTCAAGACTTTATAGAGAACAAATATGGGAATAATCACTGGTCAGACGTCATGTTTGTCCTTCGAGTTGCACAGTCAGTGAAGAAAGTCGTATGAATGTGTTTTGAAGGTATGGGAACAGCAGAGTTGGCAGGAAGCAAAGCAAGGCAAGGCAAAGCAGACATCCATTCACATGCGGCGTCTGTTTGGTCACATTTATTAAAAGCGGGGAAGCAAATCCCTCTATCTCTGACCGCGGTGGAGGTCCCCGCGTCTCCCCAGAAAGGCAGTCTTTCACCGTGGCCCCACGAGGCCACACTGTTTATTCTCCTCCCTTTCAGCTTTAAATGACTGCTTAGCAGATAAAGAATTTTAATGACCAGTCCATTTAAAGTCTGGATCTTTTATGCGGTACAATGGCACTTGTGAATCTGGCCCGTAAACTCTCAGGTTTCTTTAAATGTTTCCAGCATGAACTTCTTTGTCAGTTTGAAAGACAAACTGCTTATCCATCGCACTGGTTCTGTCTGTGTGTCTGTGTACCCCGTAGAGTTTTTTTTTTCCTGTCCTATTTGTGATTTTGTGAAATGCTTGCATCATTACAATAATTTGAATGGAAAACGAATGCCGCCAAGCTCTTGAAAATGCTTCGATAAAGTGCTGTAAAAATTGCGGCAAAGGCGCTTGCCAAATGACCGTCCACATTTTTGCCATGACAAATCTTTAAAAGGGGTCCATTTGTGAATGTTAGAGACAGCGAATCCGGCGGCAACATGAGACTGCCAAATAAAATATCAAGTTCCTCAAATGAACTTTAACAGACCTGTAACATTTAATATCAGCCCAATATATGTAAGCAAAAAGTCTCACTAACAATGCTCTTCAGAAAGCTCTCTTTATGCCACCATCTCATTCCACTCTTGAGTTCAGTGGTGAGCTTGACAATTGCTGGAACTCGATGTTTATGTCCATGGTTTAGTGCCTATTGGGTTTTTTAATAGGTGGTTTAGGTTGGCTCATAAGACACTCACAGCACCCAGCTCGAACAACAGTCCCAAGGCAACTTACTGACAGCCTTATCCTGAGTCAAGAGCACTGTCCGCCTCAGAGAACCTATCTCAGCCATAAGAAAATACTTAAGCACTGTGCCATTGTCGAGTGAGTATTTCCTAAGAGCTGACTGGTCGTAGTTTTCATTTTCATGCAAGCTAGATAATGGCCGTGTAGACATATGGGTTTCTGGCTGTGATTGCCTGTTTATTTCCATGTCTGGTCCTGATTGAGGAACACAATGGAAATGCATTGTACTTTTTAACGAAGGCTACGGCTCTTTTTTTTCAGCATGTGTTGAAATGTGTTTAGGTTATGATGTGATTGTGTGATATCATGGAAATACTGTTAAAGATAAGCCAAGTTGTGTGCGGTTGGCCTTTGCCAAAATCGAGCATACTTGAACTCTAAAAGTTCAAGGGTAATACTGTAAATATGAGTTTGAAATCCAGATTGCGCAAAGTTGTGTATTTGCTTATTGTCTAAGGCGTATCAAGCAAACAATTACTGCAGCATGTGAACATACTCAAAACAGGTGCAGAAAGTTTGCTTAATCTCAAAGGGCATGACATTCATTTTAACCTCTAAATCTCTAATATGTAGGAAGGAAGTGTCCTGGCAGGACAAAGCCAGTGGATTTAGCGATATATACGGGGTGGCGCTAGCTCCTCTACTTAGATGCACTGCAGAGGGAAAAAAGTCCTCTTTCAAGAAATGGCAAACATGGAAATTCAGGAATGTGATTCATTCCACAGTGTGTCCATCACTTCAATGTCCAGACCCCAGAGAAGGGGTGGTGGTGGTGGTGGGTGTGTGTGTGTGTGTGTGTGTGTGTGTGTGTGTGTGTGTGTGTGTGTGTGTAGGGGTGGTGGTGGCGGTGGTGGGGTTAGGATGTGACTGTCCGTTTTCTGGAGATGGAATATCCCATTCTGTTGCTGCCTCATTAACTGTGAGAAAAAGCCTCCACCACTTTGTTGTCCTTGTTGGCCGGCGGGAGCTTGGGGACGGCTAAAAACGACGAGACCCCATCTCCATTCACCACTGTTTGACTGAGGCATTAAAAGGGGCTTTGTCGCAGAGCAACAGGTTCTTAGAGGGAGAAAAATGTCAATTTCGGCGAGAATGCGGCCAGCGCTCCCTGAGTAATGATGCCGGACCGAAAAAGAGCACAATCTAGCCGCAGTCCATAAACCCGTAATTAACCGTTTAGCCCTAAGCTTTTGGGGGCCACAGATGGCTGTCTTATAAATTTACACGTTCATCCGTCTTCTCGAGTCAACCTGTCCATGCTAACAACTTTAATGAACCCCACTGTTTAAACACGCCTGTTGTTGTTTTTGTTGTAGTGGCTAAGAAATAGAGTGGTTGACTAGTTCTCCTCTCAGTCGTGTCGAAGGGAGAATTGAGACGGTCTGCTCAGGCTGGGGGTGGTGAAGACATCGCAACCTGGGAGCAATCAGGGCTTTAAACTAACTCAACCACCCCTCCCCCCTCTCTCTCTCTCTCTCTCTCTCTCTCTCCCTCCCTCCCTCTCTCGCTGGGCCTTCAGTGTGCTGTTTCTCCAAACTTACCTTGGTGTGGGGATTTTGCAGTGGCTTATGTAATTACTGATGGCTTTATTTGGGTTGGGCCAGATATTTTGCGTTGTAATTACATGTATATTTGTACCCCCTCTGGCTCGCCGAGTACGCCACTGGCACCTTCAGTAGCGCTAATGTGATTTGGCCAGCGGTAATGTACACTAATAAGATACTTAGACTGGACCATATGTTTACGCTAGACAATGTTTTATGGGAAGGGCTTAAAGGCAGCTTACAAGGAAACTGTCTGTGAGCGTTAAGGACCATGGAGAGACAGATGGGGATGGGGGGGGGGGTGGTGGTGGTGTGTGTGTGTGTGTGGGGGGGGGGGGGGGGGGGGGGTGACAGGGATCCGACCTCGTTCCCCAGCAAAGTGGACACCATTAGGGTAGCCCTCTCTCTCTCTCTCTCTCTCTCTCTCTCTCTCTCTCTCTCTCTCTCTCTTTGAATGTGTATCTCCCCTCCTCCTGACCTTCTTCCCTATCTCTCTATCTTCTCTCTCTCTCTCTCTCTTTATCTGTGACACATAGATAGACACACGCACAGCGTGTATCTCCTAATAATCTAAACATGAGTGAGGTTATCGCGTTTAGCGTGTAATCATTGCACGCGAGGAGTGAATTACATGCATTAAGACAACAGAGTCAACAGGCCCCTATATGTGATTGCAGAATATCAAATAAATGGTCTTGTTTTGGTTTCAGGCGCCTTAGTCTCGTCAGCACGAAACCACAGGGAGTGCATTTAGCTTAAAATAGAGTCGCTTTTCTGATTGAATTATAACTGTGAGGAATCTCTCCCGCTCGGGTTGTACTCGGAGAGTGTTTTCGCTCCGTCTAAGGTTTCGGTGTGTGAAATGGGCGATCATGACGCACTGTCTCCCAGGTTGTCTTTAAAGCTCTCCCTGAGACCATGGTTGGTGGCTTTGTACGCCGTTATCTCACAATCTACTGGAGAGTTCTCCCTTGGAAAATGAGAAGGGGGGGGGGGGGGGGGGGTCCAACAGACAGAGTTCTTACAGACGTGGCTCCAAGTTTAATGTGCATCAACGCCATTGCTGACCACAGCATGGCCTTGGGGGAGTAAATCTTGGACGCAAGGTATCGCAATATAAAATGTTTGCTCGGCAGATTGAAAGAGTAGTTTCCGTCCGTCCATCAGGAGCGATATGTTTTGATTTTCAAGTGACGAGGCGCCCCGAGTTCTCAAATAAGAGTTGACGTTTGTTTAAAAAACACTTAATAAATCAGCCGCGTGCTGATTTGTACATACAGTACACTCGAGCTCTCACGGTGCGCAGTGCCTTGGCGTCGGGAGTGGTTGTGTGAACGTAGTGGTTGCGTTAAGTAAATGTGTGGGACTGGCGGAGCTAGGGAGGCACACCAGGTCAGAGCAACTTGTTTTCCACTGCAGCCCTCGACTGACCCTCAAATCAGATTATGCAAATGAGCGCAACCGACTCCCTCCCTCCAGCAGGACAGCCGCGGAGCCGGTACTCGCCGGTGATCGATGCTTTCCAAACGTGAGGGGTTGCTCAGACATCTGTTTTGGGAGGCTCGCAGATAAATTTTGAAAAGTGAGGATGTATGATGCATGCTTTGTCAGACGCGTCACGAACTTGGACTCTGGCCTCCAACGCTGACATCTTCATCAACTTTGCGCTTGGTTATAATAAGGCTTGAGAGCTGATTCATTTGAGCCCCCCCCCCCCCCTCCCTCCCCTCCAGACACAAAGAAATATGCACGTATCCTGCAAGGTATCGCAGAAGTTTAGCAGGAGAGAAAGAGAGGAGGAGGAGAAGTGAGAGAGAAGGGAGGGAGGAGGAGGGTTCCCGCAGTTTCATACTAACTCGTAAATAGTCGAAAACTACACAGAAGTGCAGCGGCAGCAGAACCGAGCGTCATTCTGGGAGCCGGGCCGGCCCTATGGAAACAATACTCCTTAACCACAATGCATGGCAGCCGCCGTGCACTGCAGCGAGTCTCACGGCGCACATTTCCAACAGCCCCTCTTTCCATGGCAAAATGATGTCATTTGTCATTTATCACCAAAGGCCCGAGGAGTTTGTGTCCGTCGCACTCGCAGCCAAGAGCGCTATGCTGCTACGCCGCCGCGCCCCTCCTTAAAGCTCTCTCTCGGCCCCCGGTCGATCACGTTTTGGGGGGCACCAGTGCCCACCTTCGCCACCCGCCAAATCAGTGGCATTTTACACTTCTTCCCCCCCCAACGTTTTTTCCCTCCCATGACCTGACTAAAGCAGAGTCTCCTTCAGCCCATGAAATTACATTACCGCCATTTTGTAGCCCTGTTATTTCGTTTTTGTGTGTGAGTCGAGGGGGGAAAAAAAGGGGTGGGGGGGGGCATACTTTTCTGATTACACCTTCTTTTCCAATCTCTCTCTCTCTCTCTTTTTTTAATTGACAAACAAACAGAGTCCAATTACCCCGTGATTAACGGTGGCAGCAGTAAAGCATTGTGGTTTGGGAACGGGGTCTTGTAAACAGCGGCCTGTCGGCTGGCATGACAGCTTGGCTCCCTCGAGCGAGGCTTCGCTTCGGCGGACTTACCTCAACAAACTACAGCGCTTGCCGCAGCAGTAACGCGCTCATCAATCAAAGCGAGCCGATTCCGGTGCCCATATCGGTGATGAATGTCATTGTAAACGAAGAGCATGGGGGGCGAGGGGGGGGGGGGGGGTCGTAGTCGTCTTGAAATGTATAGATTCGTCGAGTTGTGAGATTTGACAGCTTGCGCGGGGGAAATAGGCAGCTGCAGTAGTTATCTGATAGGGGTTAACCCCTGGGAAGGCTGTGCTGGAGAGTGGAGCTGTTTGGTGGGACCAGGAGGGCAACAGAAACAGGCAATGCTTCATTCCTGCCTCTGGCTGTCAACAGGGGCATGTGCGACGCAGGTTCAAGACCCCATGAACCGGGTGTGTGTGTGTGTGTGTGTGCGCGCGTGTGTGTGTGTGTTTGTATGGTGGTATGGTTGTGCATGGCTATTCATGGGTTTGTGTGTGTGCGTGCGTGTGTGTTTGTGTATGAAGTGGTTAAGCAAGATGTGTGTGTGTGTGTGTGCGCATACATGTGTTTTGTTTTAAGGCACATGTGTGTTCCACAGGCTGACGTTGGATTTGCTAGGGCAACAGAGGCTATGGATGAGGGTTGTGTGTGCGTGTGTATATGTGTGTGTGTGTGTGTGTGTGTGTGTGGTGGGGGGGTGGTATCCAGGCTGGTGTCAGCTGAGGAGAAGGGGATCAGGTCAGCACAGTAAGGTCAAAGGTCACGCACAGGGACCGCACTCCTCCTGTCCTCCCGTCTGTCCTTCGCTGAGCCCGTAAACAGGCTGTGACCTCACATCCTCCTGAAAAGTGAAAAGTCTGGACGCAGGCCAGCAGCAGCAGTGGAGCGGAGCCGTGGCGTGCACTTCCGCGTTGTGGGGGAACAATGCCATGGAAAGGCTGTTGCTGTGCTTGGAACACGGAGCTCAGCGCAAGATGGGAAAATATTTGTACTCCAGGCTGTTGGAAAGGCTGCTCACAATGCATTTTTTTTTTTTTGGAAGAACATGATGTATTTTTGTTATCGTCACAAATGGTTTAATTATTTGACCTTTGGCCAAATGGATTTTCAGCCTCTCTTACTTATTATGTCTATCAGACATTGCCAAGTAGTCTTTGTGTGTGTGTGTGTGTGTGTGTGTGAGAGAGATGTAGCATCCCGTGCGAAACATGTTGCATACAGCTACATCTCCAGGTTTTTTTTTTTTCTCCAGTCTCCTTTTATTGTCAAAGGGGGGAAAAAAAACAACTTGTGAGATTTTCCATATGTAAAAGAGGAAGCATATGCTGTGAGCCTACCGTATGGTTACATGCAAAAACAGATTCAGCATGTGTTCTCTTTGTGAAGTCTTGCATCACCACCACTTGTGGTATGGAGAGAGAGTGAGGTGGATGGGGGTGGGGGGAGGGGGGGAATTGGAGTGTTGCTTTAAAGCTCTTGTTGGCAGCGTTCATATACAATAGGTTCAATGCACGGAATCTGCCTAGGAACCGGGGCTCAGTGTCTGTCCATTTAAAACTGATGCAAACACCTGACGTTGGAGTTGCAGTTGCAGGTTGATGTAAGAGGATCAGACAGCGAGTGGCTTTAATCTCATTCTTCTCATGAGGGGCTGAAGCTCACCGCAAACCACCTGGTTCGGCCAGAGACAGCGGTGCTCGAGCGGTCATCAGTCTCTCCCTCGCCCAGACAGAGGGAGCCTTTAATGACCGGTCACTGTCTGTCAAGGCTGCAGACGGGCGGCTCGGTGCGCCTGACACCGGTGGTTAGCAGAGGGAGTCCCCGAGTGGAGCCACAGGAGAGGCCCACGGGAGAGGCTTCCAGGTTCCCTCTGGAGAAGCCTAAAGCTAGTTGGGCGCGCTGTGTCTCTGAACTGTAATGTGTTATTAATCATGCCACAGCTCACTCCAGTTATTATTACGTGTGAGTACTTAGTGGCACAGGAGTGGTGTAGGTGATCTTTTGGCAAGCTCTGAGAGGCCAGTTTTCTCATTTCAGTTTTAAAACATAAAACTTTCAGAGCAAAACATGAAGCCACCGACTGCTTAATCACAACAAAGCGGTTTGTGGTGCTGGCGTGTAAGCACTTAGTGTAGATAACATGCACTTGTCTGAATACATATTTCCAGGTGTGACCATTAAGGACTCCCAGGCAAACGGTGGCGTGTGTATCTTGCTAATAAAGTACACAGCGTTTGTTTATCTTCTGCTGCAGAAGTGAAGGGTTGTGGCACACCTATCCCATGCTGATCCGCAGTATACTGGGAGCATGACCATGTACACTAACATTCTTATTGAGACTATGTACTTTATATGTACATACACACTATTGTTATACTTTGCTCACCCCCACCTCTAACTCTAATCCTACTCCTGACCCCAAGCACGTCTTGTATAACAGTATATAGTTCCGTGCGGAGCGCACTGCTGTCATCATTTGATTAAGTTATGAATACAGTACCAACAAAGACGGTGGACATAAATTACTGCTTGGTGGAGCATTGATGAGTTCATACGTTGCTGTTCAGACATCTTTCTTTTTTTATGAAAGCTGTCAGGCTGAGTTATATTCTAATAATGTGGACAGCACTCTGTGTTTGGTAATAAAGCTTGGCTTTTGGAAATTAACAACGGCAATGGAGAAATGAAAACAAGAGCGCCGCATATGAGTCATGCCGCACCGATTCCCCCAGCAATAAAGATTACGGTTTGTGGTTTCTGGGCTTGGTATTTCTGGATGGAAGCTGTTTACTTTTAGTGCAAACGTGTGTTCGTTTGTGTACTGCTGGAATGTATTTTTTTTTCCACCCTGCATGCACCCCCTTCACAAGATTTTGTTTTTGCATTCAGAAGTCAGTTTAAGTGGATTAATGCACACAGCTTGCATTCTTGGATTTGGCTTAGCCTCGGATCTGTTGAGAGAGAAGAAGAAGAAGAAGGAGAAGAAAAAAACAGACATAAATTAACCTTTTGTATTTGCACGCTCTCATCAAGATCAATCGCTTCGGTAGCAAGCGTGCGTGAGAGGGGTGCGGAGGCCTTCTCCTCCTCTCCTCCTCTCCTCCTTTCAGGAAGACGCTTCTTCCCTTTAATCATGTCCCCCTCTCCTAATAGAGACACACTTCCCTCCACTCATTAGCTAAATGTTTGCTTCTTCACCATATGGTAATCCTTTTGTTATCCAAACGAGGAGATAAGCCTCCGTTATGTGTGGCGGCTCATAAGCACATGTTATTAATTATGCTAATCCGCCGATGTCAAGGGGGCCCCAGGACCGAGTGACACTCAGCGCATCTTTAGTGAATCACTCTGTGCTTTGTTCTCATCGCACTCACTGTATTTTTCGAGGGTCGCTTAAAAAGTCATTTACACAGAGAGCTGCACGTGTGGTAGCAAGGGGGCAAAAAAAAGGCAAAAGAAAGAGAGAAAGAGGGAGGGAGAGAGAGAGAGGGAGTGGTAGAGTGGTCGAGAAAGAGAGAGAGAGCGAGAGAATGAGAGAAGGAGTTTTACAGCCCTTCAGTTGCCAGAGGTTTTTTTGGAGAGCGTTTTTCTTATTAGGTCTCTGCTCCACAGTATGCAAGTTCAAGCATTTGATGTTATCAACGTCTGAATTTATGTGAGGAGCAAATTCATTTTAATCACAGCGGAGCACAACATGAGCAAGCAGATGTCTGAATCTCCCCAGGTTTCTGCTTTGCAGCTAATTTTCATCTGCTGTTGATTTAAACATCATCCCTATGGACCAACGTTGTTGCTAGCTTTTTTGTTTTTTTTTGTTTTGTCATTCACTGGGGTGGGTAGTTGATGCGAATGGAGGACGTCGATGGGGAGAATTCAGTTTTGATTTCTCGCCGAAAATAGCATTTCTCTGTGCTTGAATTCCATCGAGTAGCTCACTGTGTGTGCTGCGGGGACCTTAAATAGATGCCGGTGCTTCATGCTTATTATCTATGGTACGGAATCCCAAAGTCCCCGCAATGCTATATTTAACCATTACTTAGCATATTTCAAATGAGGTAGCCCTGCAGACACGTCAGTACCTCATTATGAAGATTATATGCTTTTCGCAGAGATTATCTCGGAGGTGAGTTGATGTGGTGAGGTGGTTAGACAAAACACAGCCGCCATGCTAATTCAAATGATACACTACATTGAGACACGAGGGACGCTTTAATGGCGTGCAAAATACTTTCCACAAATACAGCTTTTTTATGTCAACTGTGAGTCCTGCGATTTCTTACCAGATATGTCGTCGCTAGCCAAACAGATGGTAAACCAAAAGTTAAATCGAATCTTGTGAGAAAATTGGACTGAAACCCCCCTCTCTCTCTCTTTCTCTCTCTCTCCTCGCTGTCTCTTGCTTTCTAGGATCGCCAGCCTTGAGTGGCACAGGCACCGTCACTGTGCTCGTGGACGACGTCAACGACAACGTCCCGGCCTTCACGTCCGCCACCTTCTTCACCACCATCCCCGAGGACGCCCCCACAGGCTCGGACGTGCTGCTGGTCAACAGCTCCGACGCAGACGTGGGCCTCAATGGAGTGATCAGGTACAGTGTGCGCGCTCACAGACAGACGTGTGCACTAGGCCTACACAAGCCTAAACAGACTGACTCATACAGTACGTCATACATTGTGTTGTGGGCACAGACTGACAGACACGCACTGAGACAGAAACAGTCACAGTCTCTTTGTCAGGCTCATACATGGACTGTCTCTCTCTCTCACTCTCTCTCTCTCTCTCTCTCTCTCTCTCTCTCTCTCTCTCACACACACACACACACACACACACACACACACACACACACACACACACAGAGGCAGATAGACACAAATACACTCTTACAAACACATACACACTCACACCCACACACCACAAACTCATACACACTCACACAGGCAGACAGACAGACACACACACACACACACACACACACACACACACACACACACACAGAGGCAGATAGACACAAATACACTCTTACAAACACATACACACTCACACCCACACACCACAAACTCAAACACACTCACACAGGCAGACAGACAGACACACACACACACACACACACACACACACACACACACACACACACACCAGCTCACTCCCACGCAGACTCACACAAACATTAGGCAGACGTCCGACTGGGGTACAAGTGACCCTCTCTCTCCCCTCTCGAGCCCGGTCTCCCCGCCGAGGACGTATGAAGCGGTCGAGCGGCGCTCCACTTTCCCAAAAAGCGCCGTAATGAGGACGTTAATTGGCTACGACAGAAGGAGTAGTGCCCAACAGGGGTTCCGAGGGCCTACAGCCTTTAATGGAGTTCAGAGTCGCTCATGATCGGTGATTAGTCTCAGTTCTCACAGCCCATTTAGTGGGCCCGGCTCTATTTTTCGGGGCCCCCGTTTTGTGGTGTGTGCGTGAACTGACTTGTTGTTGTTGTCCCCGAAGAGTTTTTTTTTTGTTTTATTCGCACTTTGTTCCCCAATTTGTCGCTAGGTTTTTTTTTTGTCCCGCAGGAGCGTCACGCCAGGAATCCGTGTCGGCAAAAACGCACGTACATGTGTACATGTAGATGTCAGAGCGACTTTGCCTCAAGCCTCTCGCTGGGAACTTCTGAAAAATAGCAGGAAACTCGATACGCTTTGGGAGACTGAAAAACCCCAGCGTTTTGGTCAAAAAGAATTTGGGGATGTCTCCAGCACTTAAACGGAGCGCACACAGTGGCCTGAGTTTGAGCGTCTCCTGCAAGCCTGAGAAAAACAGGAAGAAGGACTGAGTGATGAACTAAAATAATCTTCAGGGATTGTAGTATTTCTTTTCCTTGAAACTGTAAAAAAAAAAAAAACGGCCACTATTGGCTTCGAGTGATTTATGAACCCTATGCATTCAGCCTCTGTTTAGCTTCTTGGGCCGTGAGAGTTAAAATCTTTCTGCTTCGCTTTTCTGCTTGAAATAGTGCCCTCCAAAGGTTTACTGTGTGAATACCACAGGGGAGGAGGACTGTCTAGAGTCAGGGAGGACATTAAATGTGTTTGTGTTGCAGGAGAAGCATGTCATTGGCTTATGTCTGGTCTCTGAGATGTGTTTTAAGCACAGGCATTTAAACACAGGGATTTTTGAGAGGGACATGCTGTGAAAAGCCCATATTAAAGTGATTTATGCGCACACAGAAAAATAGGATATCTAAGAATGTATCTTGGATGATATACGAATTTGTCAAACATGACAAGTCTGAAAGCATGTGGAGATGATGATCTCAGAGTAGAAAAAAATGTCTTATTTTTTCTGAGAAAGCTAAAACACATAGTCTGTAGCTCTAGTACATATATATTCTATACATACACTTCTATACACTTTGCATATATATGTGTCACAGTCGACCTATTCTGTTTGTTATACACAGATTCATGATTGCTTTGTTCTCTCTCTCTGTCCCGCAGTTACAGTCTGACCGGTGGCAGCGGGCAGTTCTCCATTAACCCGGCCACGGGCCAGATCATCACCAGCTCCCTGCTGGACCGGGAGGCGAGGGCCAGCTACCAGCTGCTGGTGGTGGCCTCAGATGGCGGCCAGCCCAAGGGCCTGTCCAGCTCCGCCACCGTCTCCGTGGTGGTGGCCGACATCAATGACAACCCCCCGCGCTTCCATCACCACCCCTACGTCACGCACATCCCAGCGTCCACCTCAGCAGGTGACCGTGAACCGGCCGGCCATCTCACCTCTCAAAATACACGCACACTGACAGACACGACACACACACACGCACTGGGGCAGGGAACAGCTGCCTGGTTTGCACGCCATTTAAACAAGGTCACAAACTCACAAACTCAGACACTGATAATATCAAATGCTTGAACTTGTATACAGGTCAAATGAGGTATTTCATACACAGAAATAATGCTGATTGGATTGTGATCATGCTGTTAATACCTTTATACTATATAAGCAATAATGAATTTGTCAGTCATTTATGTTATCAACACTGTATACATCTGAATATGTGTATAAATAACCTGCACAACAAACTGACTCAAGTTGATCATGTACAGTATTGTTTTGTTATCATTACTATTACTGTGTATTGATTTGCTGTCTTTTCTCTGTTTCTGCTCCTTCAGGCTCTCTGGTGTTTGCGGTCACAGTCACAGATGAAGATGCAGGATCCAACGCCCAGCTCCACTACTCCCTCTCCGGCCGCAACTCAGAGAAGTTCAAGATCGACCCCCTGAGGGGCTCCATCACGGCTAACGAGAAGCTGGTGGGCAACTCAGAGGTCACCTTCACCGTCCGAGTGAAAGATGGCGGCAGGGACCCCAAGACCGACACCACCACTGTGACCGTCCGATTCGTCACCGGCGGCGACTTCCCCGTCATCCGGCTGAAAGAGAAGAGCTTCACGTTCCCCGAGAGCCAGCCGGTCGACACTGTCGTCACTACCGTCTCCGGGGCGTCCACCAGGGGCGGACAGTTGTCCTATTACATCGCCAGCGGCAACCTGGACAGCGCCTTCCACGTCGATCAGTTGTCAGGCGAGCTGTCAATCAAAAACTCACTGGACTATGAGAACATACAGACATATGTGCTGTGGATTGAGGCCAGAGACCAGGGTTTCCCTCCCTACTCGGCCTATGAGAGAGTGGAAGTGAATGTGCTGGATGTCAATGACAATCACCCCGTTTTCGAGAGAGAGCCTTT
>NC_085014.1:16425541-16455925 GCF_963854185.1 Sardina pilchardus | reverse complement strand
ACAAGGACAACAGCTTCAGCATCAACCGGGTGACGGGGGCCATCCGCACCACCAAGCCCCTGGACAGAGAGAAGGCGGCTCAGTACGCTCTGAGGGTCAAAGCCACTGACCGGGGCAGCCCTCCAAAGAGCACCGCCGTTAAAGTCCTGATTAATGTCCTGGATGTGAACGACAACGCACCACGCTTCTCTAAGATCTTCAGCGCCTCGGTGCCAGAGAACGCGCCGGTAGGGTACACCGTCACCCGCGTGACGACCACCGACGAGGACGCTGGCGCCAACGCCATCAGCAAGTACTCCATCACCGACACAAGCCTCCGTTCGCCATCAATCCGAGCACAGGGGACATAACCATCAGCAGACCCCTGAACAGGGAAGACACAGACCACTACATTGCCAAAGTCTCTGCCCACGACTCTGGCTGGACTGTGAGCACGGACGTGACGATATTCGTCACCGACATAAATGACAACTCGCCGCGCTTCAGCCGGCCCTCGTACTACCTGGACTACCCCGAGATGACCGAGGTGGGCTCTGTGGTGACGCAGGTGTCGGCCACAGACCCCGACGAGGGTTTCAACGGGAAGATCTTCTACTTCATCAGGTCTCAGTCGGAGTACTTCCGGATCAACTCCAGCTCTGGGGAAATCTCCATCAAGCAGCAGCTCATGTATCAGAACTCCACCGGACACGGCAATCTCAACATCAATCGCCACAGCTTCATCGTCACAGCGTCAGATAGAGGGGTCCCTCCACTGATGAGTGAAACCACAGTCATAGTAAATGTAGTTGATAGCAATGACAATCCCCCTGTATTCGAATCCTCCACTTACTTCACCCCTGTAACCAAGAGCGTCAAGGTTGGCACTAAACTCATTCAAATCACTGCCTGTGACAAGAAAGACTTTGGTCTGAATTCAGAAATCGAGTATGCCATAACTGGTGGAAACAGCTCCAGCAAGTTCAAGTTGGACAAGCTGACTGGATGGGTTGGTGTGGCCTCCTCTTTGACCGCAGACACAAATAAGGTTTACCTCATCGAGGCCACTGCCAGAGACAAAGGCAACCCACCTCTCTTGGCTCGCACCACGATCCGAGTGGCTGTGACTGAGGAGAACCACCACACCCCGGAGTTCTCACAGAGCCAAGTCTCGGCCACGGTTCCAGAGAGCCTGAATGTCGGCACGGCAATCCGCACGCTGTCTGCCCGGGACAAGGATAAGGACAAGCAGATGAACGGCCTCATCACATACAGCATCACCACAGGCAATGAAGATGGCCTGTTTGCCATCAACAGCAAAACAGGGGTGTTGTCCTTAGCGCAACCACTAGACTATGAAACCAAGCAGAAGCATGAGCTAAGGGTGACAGCAACCGACGGAGGCTGGATCGCTAAAACCAGCTATGTCTCGTTGACTGTACACGTGTCTGACGTGAACGACAACCCACCTGTCTTCAATCCAGATGAGTATTTCCCAATCATACAAGAGAATGTTCCCAGTGGAACCACTGTGGTTAAAATGAATGCCACGGACAAAGACTCCGGGCCAAATGCCTTGATAGCTTACGTAATCCAGTCATCTGACAGTGACCTTTTCATAATTGATCCAAATACTGGAGTCATTACCACCCAGGGCTTTCTGGACTATGAGGCCAAGCAAGTGTATCACCTTACCGTCAAGGCTTTCAACGTGCCGGATGAAGAACGATGCAGCTTTGCCAATGTTAACATTCAGCTGAAGGGCGCCAACGAATATGTACCCCGTTTTGTCTCCAAGCAGTACTACTTTGAGGTCTCTGAGGCTGCACCAAAAGGCACGGTGATTGGCGAAGTGTTTGCAAGCGATCGTGACCTTGGAGAGGACGGCATCGTGTATTATTTGATTTTTGGAAAGAGCAGAAGGAAAGGATTTGGCATCAACCGAAAGACGGGGCAGATTTACGTCACGGGGCCCCTGGACCGTGAGAAGGAGGAAAAGATCTCGCTGCGAGTTTTGGCGAAAAACGCTGGCAGCATCAGAGGCGCCGACATTGACGAAGTGTTTGTCAACATCACCATCCTAGACGCGAATGATCCTCCAGTCTTCACCCAGGTGTTGTACGACGTCCAGGTGAGCGAGGGTCTCGCCCCAGGAGGCCTCGTCACGTTTGTCAGTGCAGAAGACTCGGACTCGGTGCCAAGCTGGAGCCGGTTCTCCTACTCCATCGCCCCTGATCAGGGCAAGAAGGCCTTCAGCATCAACCCCCAGACGGGCCAGGTGTCTGTGGATGCTGAGCTGGACCGGGAAACCACACCTGTGTACAACCTCACCCTCCTGGCCGTGGATACAGGGTCCCCATCCGCCACGGGGAGTGCGACTCTGATCGTGACCTTGGAGGACATCAACGACAACGGGCCCACGCTGGTGACGGTCAGCGGCGAGGTGATGGAGAACCAGAGGGCCGGCACTCGGGTCATGACCCTGGAAGCCACCGACCCGGACCTGGCGCCCAATCAGGGTCCGTTCTCCTACAGCCTGCTCAACGTGGGCTCCGCCAACAACTACTTCTCCCTCAGCTCCAAGGGCGAGCTCACCACGAGCCGCGAGATCGACCGGGAGCAAATCAGCGACTTCTATCTGTCTGTGGTCATAAAGGACTCCGGCATCCCGCAGATGTCCTCGACCGGCACTGTCCACGTCCAAGTCAACGATCAGAATGACAATCCCTCCGAGCCTCGTTCGGTGGAGATCTACGTCCACTACTTCGGGAACATGTTTCCAGGAGGCTCTCTGGGCGTCGTCAAGCCCCAAGATCCAGATGTGCAGGACACCTTCCAGTGTTCCCTCATTCCCCCGGCGGCCAGTTTGTTCAGCATACCTACGCGCACCTGTGACCTCAATTCCAACCCGCGCTCGACGGACGGCACTTTCGACCTGACGGTGCGCAGCAGCGATGGCGTTCACGGCGCCGTGAACAGCAACGCGCGCATCTTCTTCATGGGATTCAACAACGCCACGGTCGACAACAGCATCCTCATCAGACTCAAAAGCCACGGGGTCAAAAACTTCCTGACCAACCACTACCTGAGCTTTGTCCGTATCGCAAACTCCCAGTTGGCGGGGCTGGGCACCGGTGTCCAGCTATACGGTGCCTTTGAGCTCAACAATCAGACCTTCCTCATGGCCGCGGTGAAGAGGAGCCACGGTCAGTACGTCAACCCCAGCGGCGTGGCCACGTTCTTCCAGAGCATCCGCGACGTCCTCCAGAGACAGAGCGGCCTGCACATCGACTCCGTGGACCACGACCCGTGCACGCACAACCCCTGCCAGAACGGCGGCAGCTGCAAGCGTCGCCTCAGCGTAGGGCCCGGCATGAAGACGGAGGAGAGCGTGCCGGTCATCCTGGTGTCCAACCAGCCTCTCCAGCCCTACGCCTGCAACTGCCGCCCGGGCTACGCCGGCGCTCTGTGCGAGACGGACATCGACGAGTGCCAGCCGTCTCCCTGCCACAACGGAGGGACCTGCCACAACCTGGTGGGCGGCTTCTCCTGCTCCTGCCCGGAGGGTTTTACCGGCATGGCCTGCGAGAGAGACGTGAACGAGTGTCTTTCCAACCCCTGCAAGAACGGAGCGCTCTGCCAGAACTACCCCGGTGGTTTCAACTGCCTCTGCAAATCCGGATTTTCAGGTACCGTTCAGTGGTGTAGGAGTATTACAGAACTTTATGAGCAGCATAGTCACAGATGTTCAGCTCAGGCACACACACACACACACACACACACACACATACACAAATGCATACACACACACACACACACACACACACACACACACACACACACACACACACAGCACATACACACTTGCTGCACACGACCCTAGCCTCTTTTGGTCCAAGAAAAATATTTGCCTCCAAATGATTGCAGAGGTGTTGTAACCCAAGCATACAGGATCAACTGCCAAAAACAGTTTGCTGCTAGGGTTACTTGTTGGGGGGTATCAGCTGTGATGCATATCAACTTGTCATGTTTACTTTAATTGGAGGGATGATGCAGGATTGACCCCTGCTAAGGTCACTATCGTAGACTGTTCTCAGTGCGGCAGTGTCCAGTTTCACTCGAGTTGTCTGCTTCCGAAGGCCCTTTTGTGTAGAGAGAGAGCAAAGTTCTAATTGCATAGTGCTGTGTGAATCAGGAATTCACTCGGCTAGATTGCCACTTTGCGAATCTGAAGACGTGGCCAACACGTTCGCACTCATGACTAAGCGATGCGAGCATTCAAAAAATTGATCTCATTAGCCGGATCCGTCGCGTGTCAGCGCTTCACAAATAAATCATCGCTCTCTTGTGTTCTCACTCTCTCTCTCTCTAACTCTCTCTCTTCTTTCTCTTCAACTCTTTCTCTCTCTCTCACTCTAACTCTCTTCTCTCTCTCCAACTCTCTCTCACTCACTCTCTTCTCTCTCTCTCTCTCTCTCTCTCTCTCTCTCTCTCTCTCTCTCGCTTCTCTCTCTCTCTCTCTCTCTCTCTTTCTCTGCATGAGCACAATGCTCGCTCAATGCTCAGCACAGAGCACAGCACCACCACCGCCGCAGAGGGGTGAATATGGATAAGCATTTATGATAACATTTGTTCAAATCAGGTCTGTTTGGTCAGGTGCTCGCTGTAGCTCTTGGATGACTCCCCCCCCCCTCCCCTCTTGACTGGACCCGGCCACAGACATATCATCTCAGCCCAGAGAGAGCCTCTGACTCACCACTGTCCTCTTTTCCCTTTTTTATGACGGCCATAACAAATGAGCACGAGGCCTGGGCCTGCGTCTCCGCTACATGGAGATGAATTGCCCGGCTGTAGAATTACACCTATTGACTTACAGTAGTTTGCGTGGCCCGCCGCTGAACTCGTTCCGACTTCCTGTTTTCGTTTGCCCGGCCATGCTGGAGGAATTTACATCCTTTAAGCTATTTGTCTTATGGGCGCAGAAAACAAAACCACGGACTAAAAATACAACATGTGAATGAGTTAATTTGGTTGTGCGAATGCATGCATTTGTTTATGCATATGTGTCTGTGATTGTGTGTGTATGTGTGTGTGTGTGTGTGTGTGTGCAAGTCTATGTATATGTTTCTTGCACGTTTCCAGCACTGTCTCCTATCACATTTACGTTAGTTTGTTTTTCATTACATACTCTTTTTTTACTACCACTCAGAGCCATAGGGAGAGTCAGCATTTGCAGTGGTTAATGTTTTCATGACAGACACACATTTGCACCAGTGGTTTCTAAGAATGTCTTCTAAGTTTACAAGGTGCTAGTCCCCCGTGTTGTTTTGCTTAGGGAATGATGGAAAGCACCAGTGACAGAAGCTGGAACGGGGCGGAGAGAGAAAGAAAAAGAAAAAAAAATGCCCTGGTGGTTTCTCTGAGTTCCTGTGTTAACACTGCCTCTCCATATGCCTGTGTCATCCTCACCTCATCCATTTTAATTTGTGTTGTTTTATGAACCCAGGCAAAACCTGTGATTCCATCATCAATTACTGTGAGTGTAACCCATGTTTTAATGGTGGCTCCTGCCAGAACAGAGTGGATGGCTATTACTGCCATTGTCCATTTGGTAAGTAATAAAACTTCAAGGGCCTTCCAGGTGTCTTGGCCATTTCTGTTCTGGCCCATAGCCATAGAGTGTAACTTGGTCTTATAGCAGACATATCACTGCAAAGTAAAATAAGCCAAGAGGCTTTTAAAAGGGTTACTGTAATGAATTGTGAGCCTGATTTGGCATTACCTTTTTGTCTGTCTGCATTTTTTGCATTTTTTAAGTTTGTGCATGTACTTTCATAATGTTTTGTTTGATATGTCATGTTTTGATGTTGCATTTCTTATTCTCCCTTGAAAGAAAGGCCATTTGTCTGTTATGGGATTAGCAAAGCGTACTACCTTGACTTTGTCTTGGCGGGAGGTTTTGGACATTTTTGGGAAAGAATGTTAAATTGTTAAAGAAATGTTATAAAATGATTAATAAGTTATCGACGGCTCTAAAATATGAATTTCCTTTGCCGCAGGCGTGTTTGGAAAGCACTGTGAACTGAATAGCTACGGCTTCGAGGAGCTCTCTTATATGGAGTTTCCAAGTCTGGACCCCAACAACAATTACATATACATTAAGTTCGCCACTCTCATGAGTCACGCCCTGCTGATGTACAACCACGACAACCAGACTGGAGACAAGGCCGAGTTCCTTGCCTTGGAGATCGTGGACGGGCAGATGCGTTTCTCTTTTAACCTTGGCAGCGGGACTTATAAACTGATGACCACGATCAAGGTTTCCGACGGACAGTTCCATACAGTCATTGCCAGACGGACAGGGATGGTGAGTTACGACACGTCCTTCTTTTATAACTTCATTTGTCAGTCCGAATGCTCGCTCTCCCCAAATAGTTGTTATTCTAATGGTCATATTTTTTGCAACCCCAAAGACTATTAGAACAGACACATATCCATAAACAAACCCCACATTTTTTGGGTTTGTCTGCTGTGACCTTGTGTTGATTCTATTTGCCAAGAGCAGCATCCAAGATTGGGCCCTTGATTGCGTGTGAGTTTTTATGATGCTAATTTAAACTGCTCGCAACAATCACTCTGCTTAATGTCTTCAGTGCTATAATTGCATTTGATTGCTCTCCATGTTGTGATTTATAACAAAAGTGAAATTCTTTGCATTCGGTCGGTTCATTCTGCAGCCAGTCATTGGCTTGCACTAGTGTGGGGGAATTGGGGAGGGGGGATAAAAACAAAAAACCGACGCTGCCTGTCAAAGGTTTTATAATGTAAGTCTCCTGCCGGACTTGAGGTCTGTCATTCTCCAGCTGTGCTGTGGGACCTCTTAGGAAGCTGGTAAAATCGTTAAATTGTCAGCTTTTGAAATAGCGCAGAGTGACAAGATGGAAAAGGTACACAACCGCGTAGCGCGGTGAGAAAAGTGCCACGCTATCCCCTCTCACACGCTCACACTACAACACAAAACAGAAAAAAAAGTGTGTGTAGACGTGTGTGTGTGTGTGTGTGCGTGTTAGTGTAGGGTGAGGAATGGCGGTCGTCAGGTTCTCGACCTGGCGGGGGGAAACGCTGCGAGTGCATGCGTTGCATCACGGCCCAGAGTGCCGTGGCCATGTTCCCCGAGGCGGCGTGTAAAGAGAACCCGATCGCCGTGTTTGGAGAAGGTGATGTGGGTCAGTGAGGTGGGCCTGTGAAGGATTTCTTTCTTTTTTTTACCCCGTCTTTTCTTCCTCCTTTCCCCCGCTTTCTTTCCCTCCCTCCCTCCCTTCATCCTTCCCTCTCTTTCACCCCCCACCCCCCCCTCTACTCACCCCTGTCTCTCCTCGTGGATTTTTGAGCAGATGTTAAATCCATACACCAACTCCCCTCGTCCCTCCCGAGTTAAGTCCTACCCAAGAAAAGTCCGGGATAGTGTTGTTTTGGTAAGATGCGTATCCCACTCGCGGCGCGGGGCAAAAACTGGATTCTGCTTGTTATTCCTGTCATAATTAGCGTGCGTATCTGGGTTTTGGATGTACTCGGTTCGGGGAGCGGGGAGTGGGCGTCGGAAGAAAAGAGAGAGCTGCCGTGGCGAGGGGAGAGATGACAATGCCATCACACAAGACACTGTGTGTGTGTGTGTGTGTGTGTGTGTATGTGTGTGTGTCAAAGGAAAGAAGAGCCTCCATCTTTCCACTGACAATGAATCAGCCCCTGACCCACAAAGGGAAATAGACACTTGATCCTAGAGTTGTTTAAAGAAAGACAGAAAGAAAGAACCGAGAGGGGGGGAAAAATCAACTTGTTGCAGCAACTGTTTCACATCAGTACAGTGTGTCACAGTTGCATGTTTGCACATCTTGCTAAAAAATGAGAGAGAGAGAGAGAGAGAGAGAGAGAGAGAGAGGAACTCAAGTTCAGCATGAGGAGAAGTTGCGGCAGACAGTGAAGGCAATGTTTCAAATCAGATGTTGTGTCACGGCTAATTCTGTAGGTTTATGGTCCGCACCGAATGTTAACTAAACCAAAACTCGCTTCTGGTCTTTTGGTCACAGCGAGAGCGCATTTGATATCAATTTTTTCGGAGGCATTCCTCTTGAAGAAATGTGCTGCAGTTGCGCGAGACACTTGACAGTGTGTGTACTCTGCGGTCTGGACTGCGTTTCTTTGATCTGCGAGGAAAGGCATTAATAAAATGCCCATATGGCCGCTCTCTTAGTAGCGATGGCAAGAACAAAGCGGAAAAAGACAAATGACTCTTGTTTCCATTGTTGTCGGGGTATTTCATGAACTTGTTGCCTTGTAAAATAAAAGTCCCTGTGTATGTAATTAGTGTTCCGGATTTTTCCACACCCATCATGTTTCGGACTGTTCTCTCTCTCTCTCTCTCTCTCTCTCTCTCTCTCTCTCTCTCTCTTGTTCGCTCGTTCACTCCACATCCTTGATTTAGCGTAGGAGGAGCACAGCGATTCCCCTTTGCGTTTCAACACCTTTTGCAGGCCGTTCTCTTCTTTTCTCCTTTGACGGTTGAGTCCTGCTGGCTCTCCTTAGTCAGACTTCATGTGCTGAGCAAACAGTGCAGAGATGTGGAGGCGGAGGAAGGGTTGAGTTGGGTGAGGACAGCTCGTTAACGCTGCGTGGCCGAATGTATGTAGTGTTTCTGCACAGTGTCATGCCCGAGCGCTTATGATGCGCAGTGTGTATGGACAAATTTGGCGCTGTGGACTTCTTTTTTTTTTTTTTTTTTAGTGAGTGAGATGGGTATATTTAGAGAGAGGGGGATGAGAGTTGAGCACATGTGTACATTTGGGTGGGAGAGTTTGTGCTGAGCACAGGTTTGTGTTTGTGAGTGTTTGTGTGTGTTTGTGTGTTTGTATGTGTGAGTACAGTATATGTGTATGTGTGTGTATGTGTGTGTGTGTGTGTGTGTGTGTGTGTGTGTGTGTGTGTGTGTAAAAAGTTAGTTTACAGTAAAAGGGAATACCACCTGGTCCTAACCTGCTCTCTGCTCTTGTCGTTAACTAAGGCTGCGTCCCTCACCGTGGACATGTGTGGCGAGGACCAGGACCCGGGCTACTGTGCGGTCAGCAACGTGGCAGTGCACACCGACTGGTAAGACTCTCCACAAAGACCTCAGCCTGGCCTCCCCCCCGTCCTGTCCCATGTACTCCTTAATGACCCAACTGAGATGTGAGTGGCAGACTCAGAAGCAGTAATGCTGGGAGAGACCCTCCTCAAAGCCTCCCCCACATGTCATAAGAGCGATGGTATGCAGTTTGACCCCTACGATGAATAAAAAATGGTGAAGATGATGATGATGATGGGGGTTATTATGATGATGGATGACATTGTTTATGTTTATGATGATGGTCTGTGGCTGCGTTATGACAGAAATGGAGGGAGTGAGGGTCGCTGGGTTGTTGGAAGAGGGTCATTGACCGCCGCTTTTGGCGTCTCTCTCTTTCTCCGTCTCTCTCTCTCTCTCTCTCTCTCTCTCTCTCTCTCTCTCCCCCTCTCCCTCTCTGTGCACTCACCCCAGGATCCTGGACGTGCAGCCCAACAGGCTCTCGGTGGGGGGCGTCAGGTCAATAGAGCCCGTCCTTCATCGCCGGGGACAGGTCGCCACCCACGACTTCGTGGGCTGCATCATGGAGTTCGCCGTCAACGGCCGTCCGCTGGAACCCTCGCAGGCGCTGGCGTCCCACGGCATCCTTGACAGGTCTGGCTGCCACTCTCTTGAACCCCCCCCCCGGACACACACTCACACACACACACACACTCACACACACACACACACACACACACACACACACACACACACACACACACACACACACACATACATACAGTTCTCTTCACCCACCCTCTCATTGCCCACCACCACCACTGCCACCATAGAAAAACACTGTCCCAGCAGGACTCGAGCTATTCGGCCCAAAAATCTGTTTGCATGAGAGTGGAAAGACATTTTTATGACTGCAAAAAATAGCCTCCTTTTTTTCCCTCTCCCCCTGAAACCAACCGCAACAACTGAGTTGTCTTCAGTTTGTTTTTTTTTTTGCTCCAGCCCAGTTATGAATAGCTCTGAGGACACATCTTTTAATATGCAAATGTTGTGTTTCTGGGATGTTTTTTTGTGAGGCTTGGGATAACGCTCATCTGCCCGGGAGCCTCCTGAATAGCCATCTGACTGACTGGCGCAACCTGTTTGCTTCCCTTCATCTCTCTCTCTCTCCCTCCCTCCCTCTATCTCTCTCTCTATCTCTCTTTCCATCTCTCGCTCTTTCTCTCTCTCGCTCTTGTTCTCAATCTCTCTCGCTCTCTCTTTCTCTCTTCTCTCCCCCGTAGATGTCCCAGACTCGAGGGCGCCTGCACTGCCAGCCCCTGCCGGCATGGGGGCACCTGCGTGGACCACTGGTCCTGGCAGCAGTGCCAGTGTGTGGAGGGCTTCACCGGGAGCTTCTGCGAGAAGTGTGAGTCTCGTCTTTTCGACTTTGTCTCGTCTTTTGAGTTTTTGTCTCGTCTCGTCTCGTCTCGTCTCGTCTGGTCTAATACACCGCAGCCATTCAACATTCAAACTTTTCCCCTCACCAACGCAGTCATTCCTCTAAAAATGGATCCCACAAGACAAATTGACTGTGTTCTTTTCTTTCCCTTTTTTTTCGCAAAGCTGACAGTTTGAAGTGTCGCCACAACTATTTGTCTTTGACTAAAAAATCCACACACACACAAAAACAGACAGTGCATGTTTTGCCAAACAGCTTGTGAAATGTAAGTCTGTAAACTGTTTTGTTTGTCTTTCTCCTCTCTCTCTCTCTTCCCTTTCTCTCTCTCTCTGCCTTTCACACTCTCCCTCTTTCTGTCTTTCTCTAACTCTCTTTCATCTCTCTCTCTCTCTTTCTTTCTCTCCCTCTCTCTCATCCCTCTCTCTCTGTCTCTGTTTCCCCACTCCGTCCCCACAGACATCACCGCAGACACTGCCCTGTCTCTGGACGGCACCGGGCGTCTGGACTACTCCATGAGCCAGAGTCGGAAGCGGGACATCTTGCTGCGGAGGGCCCTGCAGGCCTCGGGGGCCGCGTCCGGGTCGTCGGGCGGCGGCGACGCGCCCAGGGACGGCAGCCTGGAGGTGAAGTTCCGCACGCGCAACAAGAGCGGCACGCTGCTCCACGTCCAGGAGAGCAGCAACTACACCACGGTGAAGGTGAGTTTTTCGGCCGCAGTTGAAACGTTCAAGCGTTCAAAATATGCGCGAGCTCTGCTTTGCTCGACGTGGGCCTCGCCTGGAAGTGGTTTCGCTCACCTCTTTTTAACAGAAACAGGCACCGACCAAAGGATGTGGGGAAGGGGGTGAGATGGAGACCAGCGTCACAAGGGTTCCATTTTTTATTTCGTTTTACTAGCTCAGCTCAAAGAACAGGGTCCAGTTAAATGAAGACTCACACTTCCCCCATTTTCCCTCTCCCCATCCATCTCCAGCACCACCCACCCCACACACACACACCCACCCAACCTCCACCCACTGCCCCAATAACCCAAACCCCAGCCCTAAACCACCAGCCCCTTCTCCATTAAAACATCATCCTGCACAGCCCCCGAGCCCAGGCCCCCAGCCCTCCACCACCCTCAGAAGCACAAGTGGAAGCAGCAGTCCTGGCTGCGGTTATTGGGTGATGGTGGCGTTGGCGTGTGTGTGTGTGTGTGTGTGTGTGTGTGTGTGTGTGTGTATGTGTGTGTGTGTGTGTGTGTGTGTGTGTGTGTTGGGTCATGTGTATGTGTGTGTGTGTGTGTGTGTGTGTGTGTGTGTGTGTGTGTGTGTGTGTGTGTGTGTGTGTCTGTGTGTGTGTGTGTTGGGTCGTGTGTGTGTGTGTGTGTGTGTGTGCGTGTGCGTGTGCATACTTATGTGCGTTTGTTGAGGGTGTGTGTGTGTGTGTGTGTGTGTGTGTGCATACGTGCACACGTGCACGTGCGTGTGTCTGCATACATGCGTCTGTATGCCCCCCCACCCCCCCATCCTCCCCATTAGCTCTGCGTTCGCTCAGTCTGATGCGGTTCAGAGGCCTGACTGATCCCGGGCATTTGTCCAACAGCCTGAGCTCTCATTCATCCTCCCAACCCCCCCCCCCAACCGCCCCAGTCCCCTCGGCTCTCCTCTCCTCTCTCTCCTCTCCTCTCCTCTCTGCCCACCACAAAGGGGGCCCCTTCAGTGTTGTTTTCCGGTGCTGTTGGCTGGTGAGGCCCCCAGACCCAGACCAAAGCCCACTGACCACCACTTTACATCAACTTCAGGAAGTATATCCAGCACTCCAAATGGAAGAAAGGAAAACCTCAGCTGGATGGATCCCAATGGGATGCCACACACTTACATTCCCTCTCTTTTTTTGACATTAAATGGTTAATTTTATGGACCGATAATTTTATCATGAGTATTTTTACTCTTTTGAGCATTTGAGTGCCATATAATGCCTCATACCTGAGAATGTGGAGTAGTACTATACAGTATATGTAGCTGTTGATCTACTGCTTTCTACTGCTCCCTACTGATATGAACAGCTTCTGCTCTGACTCACACACACTTACTTACACACACATACACACACGCACGTACACACACGCACACACACACACACACACACTTACTTACACACATACACACACTCAGACTATAAGTAAGACCTGTGATGTTTCTTTTCCCGCAGCTGAAGAACGGGAATCTGCAGTACACCTCGGACGCGGGCGTAGCGGGAAAGGTGGAGCGGACTCTGGCCGACGTGCCGCTATCGGACGGACAGTGGCACACCCTCGTCCTCCAGAAGAACGGAACCTCCACCTCGCTCCGCCTGGACGGTGCCCACCTCCGCGTCATCCCGCACACCACCCAGGACTTCGGGGGGGTCAACGTCCTGACCATGTCCGTCGGAGGCGTCCCTCCCGGTCCGGCGCAGCCCAAATCAAGCCCAGGTCAGTATCGGGAGATGGATGGGCCGAGAAAACGATACGTTCATTGGCCAAGTGCCGGAGGTTGTTTCCTCTGTGGAATACCAGAATGATTAGGTCAATTATAGAACTGTCAGGGTTCGTCTTTTCTCCTTTCCTTTCCTCTCTCAATGAGCTGCAACCGGTTCAATTCAAAAGAAATTCCAAAACAATCCCCTCAGATCAATAGTAGATATGTTTCGTGTCAGCCAAAACGAATCATGCCTTGGATTGGTGCTGCGTTTTTTTTTTTCTCTCATCTTTTCTCTTTCTTTTTTAATCTCGAAAAATCTCAAACAAGTCACGCAGACGAGCCAGAGGGCTTTCTGGGGTTAGTGTCTTATTGTTGGGGCCTCGTGTTTCCTTGGATCGCCCCCTAATTCACAGCTCACATTTCCTTACGGCTCCGACTGGAGGAAACTCTGCAGTGGAGGTGAGACGGAGGTCTTCCAGAGAGAGGGAGGAGATGAGACATTAAATGTCTTGACATCTGGCAGAAAACAAGCCGTCGCAGGGGGAAGGAATGGTGGACTTATATGGCAACATGTCTGATCAAGTCTGATCTGTGGGCCCCATTCACACCGAGCCGTATCAGTGGCGCTGCTCGGGAAGATAGGTTTGTTTTTAAGGCGCGGGGCTCGCACGTTATTTAGAGTGCCGTGATTGTGCTTGCCAGGGGTGTGTGTGTGTGGGGGGTTGGGGGTAGATGGCTAAGGGGCCTGTAACGTTTTTGAGGTTTGGTAAATAGAAACAAAAGGTCTTCATTGGGACCAACTCAGTGGATTCCATCTATACGCATTAGCGATTCCATGTTGTGAAGTGAGGCGAGGTTTAAAATTGTCACAACAATATATTTCTTCCAGATGCATGTCCTTAATGCGTGTTTAGAAAAATAAATAATCATGGAATGTTGCATTTTAGATATGTTTATGCTGTAGATATACTGTGTACATATACTGTTTACATATACTGCATACTCTATACATTTTATCTATATATATTACAGTATATATCTCTTCATTTTGATGGAATGTTTCCCTTCAGTTATGCATTTGATTTGATCAAAATTGATTTGTTGAGAATTCCTCCAACAGGAAATCTCTTGAAATATTGGCCGATTCTGCGCCGTTTTCCCATCCAAACAGTTTAGAAGACTGCCTTGATTATAGCTTTTACTCCGAATGTTGGCAAAGAAAACAAGTGATAAATCTCGGCTCACTTGGACGGTACCCCGTCGCGGCCTATTTGTTGTCTTGATCTCCCTCCAGAGTGGCTTCCTGTTATCTGAACAACTCCCTCTTTCTTCCCCCCTCTCTCTCTCTCTCTCTCTCTCTCTCTTTCTCTCTCTCTCTCTCTCTCTCTCTCTCTCTCTCTCTCTCTCTCTCTCTCTCTCTCTCTCTCTCTCTCTCTCTCTCTCTTTCTCTCTCTCTCTCTCTCTCTCTCTGCAGGTTTTGAGGGCTGCTTTGCCTTCGTGAAATACAACGGCGAGAACCTGCCGTTCAGCGGCGAGCACAGCTCGGTGGCCATCTCCAAGTCGGACCCGTCGGTGAAGATCGGCTGCCGCGGGCCCAACCTGTGCGAGAGCGGCCCGTGCTGGGACGGCCTGATGTGCGTCAACCAGTGGTACACCTACCAGTGCATGCCGCCGGGCGACTGCGCCTCCAACCCGTGCCAGAACCGGGGCAGCTGCGAGCCGGGCGGGCCGACGCGCGGCGGCTTCACCTGCGTCTGCGAGGAGCAGTACACGGGGCGCACGTGCGAGACGCTGGTGGCGTGCCTGGGCGTGCAGTGCCCGCCGGGCACCGTCTGCAAGGCGGCCACCAACGGCGGGTTCGCGTGCGCGGCGGGCGCCGCCGCCTCGGAGATGACGCTGCCCATCTGGGCGGTGCCCGCCATCGTGGGCAGCTGCGCCACCGCCCTGGCGCTGGTGGTGCTCGGCCTGATCCTGTGCAACCACTGCAGGGGCCGGCGCAACAAGAGCAAAGTGCCAAAGGAGGAGAAGAAGCCCAAGGAGAAGAAGAAGAAGAAGAAGAAGAAGGGCAGCGAGAACGTGGCCTTCGACGACCCCGACAACATCCCGCCGTACGGCGACGACATGACCGTGCGCAAGCAGCCCGAGGGCAACCCCAAGCCGGACATCATCGAGCGCGAGAACCCCTACCTGATCTACGACGAGACGGACATCCCGCACGGCAACGAGACGGTGCTGCCCAGCGCGCCCTGCGCCCCCTGCCCGGGCCCCGAGGCCGAGATCGAGCACTACGACATCGACAACGCCAGCAGCATCGCGCCGTCCGACGCCGACATCATCCAGCACTACAAGCAGTTCCGCAGCCACACGCCCAAGTTCTCCATCCAGCGCCACAGCCCGCTGGGCTTCGCCCGCCAGTCGCCCCTGCCGCTGGGCGCCAGCAGCTACTCCTACCAGCCGGCGTACGCCCAGGGCCTGCGCTCCACGCCGCTGAGCCACTCGGCGTGCCCGACGCCCAACCCGCTGTCGCGGCACAGCCCGGCGCCCTTCGCCGGCAAGCCGCCGTCCACCTTCTACCGCAGCAGCCCGGCGCGCGAGCTCCACCTGGCGCGGCGCGAGGGCAGCCCGCTGGACCTGCACAACGAGGGCGTGTTCAACTACGCCACGCGCCTGGGCCGGCGCAGCAAGAGCCCGCAGACCATGGCGGGCCACGGCGGGTCGAGGCCCGGCAGCCGGCTGAAGCAGCCCATCGAGCAGATCCCCCTGGAGACGGGCCCGCCGGTGGGGCTGTCCATCGAGGAGGTGGAGCGGCTGAACACGCCGCGGCCGCGCAACCCCAGCATCTGCAGCGCCGACCACGGCCGCTCCTCGTCGGAGGACGAGTGCCGGCGGCCGCTGTCGCGCGTGCGCAACCCGGCCGACGGCATCCCGGCGCCCGAGTCGTCGTCCGAGAGCGACTCGCACGACTCCTTCACCTGCTCCGAGATGGAGTACGACCGCGAGAAGCCCGTGGCGTACGGCTCGCGCGTGCCCAAGCTCTCGCAGGTCAACGAGTCGGACGCCGACGACGAGGAGTACGGCGGGCGGCTCAAGCAGCGGCGCTACTCCAGCCGCCGGGCCGAGGGCGGACCCGCCGCCGGCGCCCAGGCGCCCCTCACCGAGCACCACCACCACACGCTGCCCCACAAACTGGGCTCGCAGGCGGGCAGCTTCAACTGGGACAACCTGCTGAACTGGGGCCCCGGCTTCGGCCACTATGTGGACGTATTTAAAGACCTCGCCCTGCTCCCCGAGAACGCGGCGGTGAAAGACATTGAGATGAACAGTGGGGACGGGTCAGTGACCATCCTGAACGAAGGGGAGGCCGAGCAATACGTATGAGACTATTTATTCGCTCGCGCTCACACATCCACGGAGTCTGTTCGTTCGGCTCGCAGAAATCAAGACTGTGTCGGGTTTTGTGAGCGGGAGGATGTTAGCAATAAGTACGTGGACTCTCGTTTTCTTTGTTTTTGAAATAGGACGACCTTAGATGCAGTAAGGCAGAAAATTCAATAGACAGCCAGCTCTTTTGTTTGCCAGTCAACTTCACACGATCATTGATCTGTCAGATGATGTCAACGTCCATGTGTTCAAACATGACATGGTGTGCTCCAAAAAATGAGGCCAAGTCCGAACGATTGTCTGGACCTCTAAGAGGATCCATATGCACAAAATCAAATTTAACTGTCACTTATTACCAATATTACAGTTTGGTTTCAAAATGTTCCTGTCACGCTCTTAACTTTTTGAGATAAGATAGCAATAGAAGCAAGACGTTCAGCCGCCGAATTCCAAGGCCATAGCATTACAGAAACCAAGCCCGTGTCCTCCCCATCTGTTATTCTTCATAAGGAGAAGCATGTGTTTGATCCACATGCACCTGTACGTATTAAATACACCCCTCGGTGCAAAAATGAACACAGCGGTTAGCCAACACACTAATCAAGTCCTGCCAATGTTATGTGAAAAGGATTAGTAACTACCCCTACATTGTTGCTTTTGTTGGGGTTTTTTTCTTATCTGAATGACAGGCTAAGCATTCTTCGAGCTGAGAATAATTAAGAGTCTGCCTTATAGACATTTGAGGAGCTATTGGAGAGTGGTGAAGTGCTCTCTTTGTTATTGTGGTGTTGTTGTTGCTACGGGGGACTGGGGGTTGAGTTGCGTCGGCGACGGAATCCAGCAGGCTGAAAGTGTTCACGGACTGGCCAAAGGGAAGATTGGAGCATGGCTTATGGACGCCATCCCAACATCAAACCCACCCCACAAAAAAAAAAAAAACTATGAAGTTGTGTACATTTTTATTATTTTTATTTTAAGAAAATTGTGGAAGACATTGTTCTCGGTGTTGTTGTATGTTTTGTTTTGTTTGTTTTGTTTTGGTCCAGTATTTTTAAAGGTGTACTGTTTCTACGTTTTTTTACTGTTTATTAACTTAAAGTACTTAAGCAGTGTTTTTATGGATATTTTCATATGCTGGAAATTATGTTCTTACTTTCAGGGAAAGTAAGACTGAAGTACTTATTTTTTACATTTGTTACTTATGTAACATCAGTATTTTCCATTTTTGATAAAACTATAACATACTGTATGCTTTATACATGTAAAAGCCAATAACAGAATAAAAAAATATTTATTTAAAATATTCATTATTCCATCCTAACACCACTATGTAAATCTGTAGAATGTATTGAGCCAAATTTAACCTTAACCTTGGAAGTCCCCGAGGGTTGTCCTAAAATAGAGACAGCTTAAGCGAAACCCTTGGGCCTTGATAGCACTTTGGTAGTGTGGGTGGTAAGGTATTCAATACGCACAGAGCCCTGTGTGCATTCCGACGAGAGTTTAAAGAAAGCCTGAACTGACTGGAACAAAACATTTTAAAAAGGCCGTCAAGGGCCCAAATGAAACGGAGCCACCGCGCTCGCAAGCCAAGCACAACACCAGGAGGACACAGCGACGCGGGGCCCTATATTGCTTTCAGCAATTATTTACATCTGGCCCCACGGAGCCAGGCAGGGGCCCGACGATCCCGGAATGCGTCGTGCTTATCTTCTCCGTCATCGAGAGCGCAGGGTACGTGGGGGAGAGTGAGAGAGAGAGAGGGAGAGAGAGAGAGAGAGAGAGAGAGGGAGAGGGAGGGAAGGAACGTGGCGAAGAGTGACAGCCTGGGGGCCATGTGCGAATTCGCTCCGTGGCCCTTTTACGGCCGCCACTGCCACTGCCGCCGCCGCCGCGTTCCTGCGGAGGCCGATGTTGATGAAACCTCCCGGAGGATTCCGCGCTCATGCCAGTGTTCAAACAATTGCGGACGGCCATGATATCAACAAACAGAGAACATACAGCACCCTCTTGTAAACAGGGAAGACAATGAATCCCAATACACTTCACTGTGTTCCTTTAATGTGCAAGTGGCATGCTGAGCTCTGCACTCTGGAAAGGGCAAGAAAGAGAGAGAGAGAGAGAGCGATAGAGAGAGAGAGCAGAGTAAAGTAAAGCTAATGCCGTTTCCATTTCAACTATGTCAACAAGAGTTTACACACAGCCACATCACAGCAGCTAGTATATACGGCACAATCATTTACATGTTGCTGTATCATTCAGTCCTCAGTGCTAATCTGTCTGAACTACTCATTAGTATCTCATGGTGAACTAATGATGGACGAGCTTGTGGTAGTATGGAGCGGTAATTGATCAAATCACTTGGGGACGGGAACTAACATCCTCTGACCACTTTCATCAACTTGGGATTTCTGTAGGTTACCATGATTGCATGTTTGTTTATGCCATCGCAGCATGATCGAAGCTGAGCGTTTAAATGAGTCTCCAGGCCCTGTGGATGTGAAGTAAGGCGAAGTCGATTTCCCATGGAGGTTTGTTTGTTTGTTTTTTCGTGGGTCGGAGATTGACACATCCACAAGTGTCGTCTACTACGGTGTCGTCTTTTACAGTAATAGACTGCTGTCTGCTCTGGTATGTCTTCTTCAGTCAAGGCTGAAATTTATGTGTGTGTGTGTGTGGTAGGATGACACTATTGGTGACCTCCTTCTTGAACCCTCAAAGCCGAGGATGTACATTTGGGATGCCGTGCTGATCTCGAGGACTCACTCACTGTCAGCATAGTAGTTTAACGTGTAATTAAAATTACCACCGAGTTCCAAAAGTGGGCTCGTTGATCTCCCAAATATACATTAGGGGTCTCTTTGAACTATGATTTAATTTGAGTATTATCGCTCATCAGTTTTTTGGCCATTATAGTAGTCTTGCTCTGTGAAGTGCTTCACAAATAACAACTGGTTAGACTGGTACCATGTGATACCACTGATATGGTTGTCCATGGAGGACATGATAAATTCAATGAATAAAACAAGACACAGCAGTAGTCACTTCATCTCTAAATAAACACAAAATGTTCATCAAAGTGATCGTCGCCTCTTTTATCTCTGTGGTTTTTGATCTATTATAAAGCTTTAATGTGTAATAGATGAACATAGGCATGGGCCTGCTATTCCCAATATGTCTTTGTAGCATCTCAAGCCGTGCAGCAAAAAGCAGATCCAGAGGTATGCGGCATTCGATATTACTGGGGCTAGGTCTTTCAGAGGTCTCCGAAATGGATCATAAGCTAAGAGCAGCACATCCAAGAACATGTCCCGTTTGTCCCCGCGATACTTCCAGCACCAGATCGACAAATTATCACCCTGTCTTAAGGGAGGGTTTCGGATCACATCTGTATCAAAGCTGTGGATTTGGGCTGGATGCGTTGCCGCCGTGCCGACTGTAGTCGGGCCAAGCGTTCCCCCTCTCAACAGGCATGGGAAACATCAGAGATCGAAAGTGCAGCGAGGAGAAGCGCACATCTGCATATTTGTCTGCGACTGCTGTTGCTGCCGCTGGCTTTTTAGTTTTTTTTTTTTTTTTTGATGAGATGCTCTCTGTAAACAGCAGGAGGATTTAAGAAATGTCTCACAGCGCTCTTTTTGGAACTGTGAGCATAGTGGTAAATGTGAGATCGGCGCCGTCCTTTGATTGCACCCCCCACCCCCCCCAGGCGCATAGGGTGTGTTCTGATGTCCATGTTCCGAGATGACCCATATGACAGGAAACCTCCACCAAAGTGCGTAACTCAGGCAAGAGCATTGTCAAAAGGTAAAAAAAAAAAACAATCATCACAACAAATGTGGCACATGTGTGGACATGTGGTTTTGATTCACACCATGACAAAGTACTGTTTCAGCATTTTTTTTTTTTGCTCTTGTTTAATTCATGGCATCGCTGACTAAAGTGCCTCAGTGCTCTGGGTGTTTTGCCAGCTTTCGGAGCTGTCTGCGGACAGAGGAAGGCGGGGTGGGGGTGGGGCGGGGTGGGGGGAGAGAAGGCACTTTAGCCTTTACTAAGCCAATTCTACTGTTCCCAAGGGTGAGGTGTGTGCTGTAAGGTCTTTGGTATGAGCAAATTCACCTTCAGGGTATCTTACACAGAAAACATGGCCGACTGTTTTTCTTTCTTTTGAGACCGACCTAACTTTGAATTATGCTGCAAAAGACAATGCGCCCAAGGCGGGAAGGGAAAGGATCCTTTGGGTTCATTTTTAGAAAAGTCACAAGTCATAAATCGTAAATCGATGTTTCAATGAAAGCCCTGGGCTATGAAAAGAAAATGGAGGGGCCTTCGCGAAGTCCACCGTCCATCCTTTATGGGAGCGTAAATCAATGATGGTCAGCAAGAAAATAACACACAAGGCTGACAAAACCCCCACGTACGAAACCGCATGGCACACACAAATAACCGTGTCTGCCAAAGCTCCGCACAGGCAAGTATGCCTCTGTGGCCGAATCCTCTGGTCCAGTGTTTACCTTGTCTGACCACTACCCCACCATAAGACACTGAGCGCATTCCGACCGAAATTCTGCAACAATAGGAATGCCACGGGCCCAGAGGTTACAGTTTCGGCTGCGGTGGAGAGGAGGACTATAAAGGACGGGGGAAAGTGGCGACTGACTTGTAGAAAAAGAAAAACAAATGCCTGCAAGAATGTGTTAGTGGCAAAGAGCGGCACAGTAGCTCTCCTCAGCTCAGCCACAGGGGTGTTTGCTGTTTCAAATAAATGGGGCCGTCTCCGCCTTGCCAATATCATAGCCTCTCACCTAGTAGAGACGCCGCATTCTGCTGAGGAGTTACATATCTTTGTTCCGTATTAAAGTACATGTCAAAATACTTTATTGTAGTGAAATTCACAAGAATCTGCAAGGAAACATCAAGAATTTGTTGTGCAGCTAGATCAGTAATACTATCAATAAATCCTGAACCGCAATCAGTCATACTTGAACCAGCACTTCAGTCAGTTGACAAACTAACCGTATTAACTAGCCAAAAAGTTTCCAATGGCCAGAATGATTTATGTGTCTTATATTAATGTTTATACAGAATATTTCCTGACATGTAGGCCAGTATGATCATTCTGGCAGTCTTAGTATCAGATATTTCTACATTGTACTTCACCAATACCTCACTATGCATAAACAATAATTTATTCACACAGACGCGTTTCGGCGCTCTGCCTTCCTCAGTGTGTGAGGAAGACACACTGAGGAAGGCAGAGCGCCGAAACGCGTCTGTGTGAATAAATGATTGTTTATGCATAGTGCGGCCTATCTCTTGTTTCCATGATAGTCTATACTTTGGTCAGCACTTTTAAAAAAGTTATAAGTCTTGAGTGAAGCCTGCTCCTACCTTTATGAACTTCACCAATACCTCACATGTCCTCTACACTGTGTGTGTGTGTGTGTGTGTGTGTGTGTGTGTGTGTGTGTGTGTGTGTGTGTGTGTGTGTGTGTGTGCTCACAGTTCAAAGGCTTTCTATGGAGTTCTTACATACACATACACACACACAGACACACACACACACACACACACACACACACACACACACACACACACACACAACACCCATTTCAGGTCCTACCGTGTACTACTGAAAGTTATCTTGACTAACAGACCATCTTGAATTTCAATACATTACATTACATTTTAATGAGAACATTCCTGTGTGTGTTCGTTTGTATTTATAATAATCCATATAAGGCTTTTATGGCAATCTGTCAAACCCCTTTAAGTATCAATAATGAAGGGCCTAATCCAAATTTCTGATGGGATATAGTTTAAAAGATAGTTTCTAAGCTACCACACAAACTGATAAATAAAGACAATTAAAACGCCAAACGTACCATGATAAGACAGTGTAAACATACCATCTTAATGAGATTATGAAGAACTAACGTCACATACTTTGTTTTATTGAGTGTTAGCGCTCTGTTGCAGTCTAGCAGCTATGCTAGTTAGCATTGCCAAAAATAATTTAATAGCTGTGTAGCTTTATTTGAAGAACTTTCTTAAAAACAAGCTTCTTTTATTATCATTCAACACACAGGGCATGCGCAATAAGCCGCGAAATAAAAATCACGTACAAATAAATTCCTTTCCCTTTCTGTTGCCGAACGCGCAGACAAACTTGGCAGCTGTTTAAAGCACATTAATTTCAACAAGAAAAACATTCATTGACTAATTGTCTCCTTCAGTCATTGGGCACCTCCATGGCTGCATTCCCCCCAGGCTTTCCCATGCCCTGCTATCTTTTCTCCAGGCCTAATCTTTTCATTCTGTCAGGCCAGGCCCCTCTCTCTCTCTCTCTCTCTCTCTTTCTCTCTCTCCCTCTCTCCCTCGGCCGCCTCAATGCTATTTCCAAGGTCTGGTCTTCATGCTAATCGTCTTTCAATGCCCTGGTTACCTCCCATGCTCAGTCTGCTCAGCTCCTGCACCTTACTTAATTCCCCCCACTGTGGGCCTTCCAGCACTCTGCTATATATGGGAGTCTGTTACCATTCAGAGGGAGGGAGAAGGAACTGTACAAATATAGAGAGATTTATTTATTTACCATGTTTTATAATCATCAAATGAAAATTTTGAGGGAAAAGGCTTAAAAAAAAACTTTGCTTTAAAAGTGTTATTTATAGTGATACATCATTATTTATATATGTATTTATTTATTTATTCCAAGCTTCTTTTTCTGGTCTGTTTTTCTCTCTTTCTCTGTTATTGTTTTTTGAATAGAATGATTCTCTCCCAGTTTCGACTGGGTGCATTTGATAGTGCTGGTGTTGTGAGCGCCTGGTGGAGTGTTGAATGTAATCTTCACTGCGGGAATAACTGTTAATATCCAGTTGTCCCTTTACTGACACTGTGAAAGTATCAATCTAGTGTGGTTAAAAAAAAAAGCCATTCAAAAGATGGCAGGCTTACTCATTACATTGACAGCCTACTACATTTGAGAGACAGCCAGCTCACTCACGGTCTCCCGACTGATGAAAGAGGACCTCTAAATCGAGCCGTGTGCGGTGTGCAGCCAACACGGGAGGTTATGAAAATCATAGCTCAGTAAAAGTAAAAGAAGGGACGCGGCTTTAGCGGGTTAAATGAGAGCAGCTCTCTCTGAGGCCCTCATTACTGGCACTAATTGTGTCCGTGTAGACCCCCAAAATTGGCTAGCAGCTCCCCTGCTCAGGAGATCCCAGGCGCTCGGTGCTGAGACTAAAAAGCACGCACCATTAACATCTATTCAGGACCAGAGCCTTTGATCTTCCCTGGGACTGGGAGCAGGGGGGGATGGAGGGGAGGGCGGAGAGGGGAAGGGGGGGGGGGACTCAACCCAGATATCAGCTGCTGGTGGAGCGGATCTGGGCCAAATCTGGGGCGGGGTATGGCTGATCTGGGCCCATGTCGGGCCGGATACAACAAGGGAAGGGCAAGGGAGGGAAGCGGGGGGGAGGGGGGGGGGGGGGGGGGGGGGGGGGTGCAGAAAAAACATTAATCAACAATTCAAATGCACCCAATTATTGGACCATAAATAAAAACTCTAATTAGCATCAATTGCTTCCATATTGTTGCTATATTTGTATCTTTTCTTTTTTTATCTTTTTGTGCATACACTTTAAAGAATTCGACATTAGCGTAATGTTTGCTTGAGTTATGATGGAGATGCTTAATTTCATAGTAAAATTGCAGCCTAATTAAAAACCCTGGGTAAATATTTACTTTTTCAAGCAACTTCCACATCTGCTTTTGTTTTGGTGGACACAGTGTTCTCTCTCTACGCTAGGCCGTCTCAGCTGCACAGACCAGATGAGATGAAGGAGTCGGATTAATAATGCACACTAATAGAAGACTGTTCGTCAGGCAGTGGCCCTCACTTTGAGCATGCTAGACTACAGTATTGACATATTCTTTGAAACACATAAAAACTAAACATTCATTTTGAAAATGTGTTTTTCTTGTTGCACAAATGGCCCAGGACACAAAATTAATTAAGAATTGGGGTGTAATTCTTTGTCTAATACAATATTTAACTTGGTTCACGGCTTGATTTATTTAGACTACGAGGTTTCAGACTTAGGCGTACATGACTCAAAAAGCAATTTATGAAGACTATACGAGGTCGAGCGCCTTAATGTGCCAAGAAAGATTTGTGATCAGCTGACGTGATGTGGGCGATTAAAGTGTACGCAATGGGAAAGAGCATCGAGGGTAAACATATGAATTACACATTTTAAGAACTCGGTTAAGTGATGACACGGTCATTGTAAGGTCTTAATAATCCAATTAGCTAATCATTGTTATATTTACCCATAAGTTATGCGTATGCGCATTCAATGAAATGTCTGGATTTATTAATTACGGTCCAGTGTTGAATTTGGAGCACCTTTTAATCCCTACTCTCCCTCTAGCCCACTCGGTCAGTTCGGTCTGCCAACAGTCAATTGAGCCTCTGTGTTGATGGTTCGGAAATATAAGCAGTGCGCTCTATCATTACAGGCCTCTGTAATAATGTATGTTGTTAAAATCTATGTGACGGAGAAAGTCGACTCGTTCTGACGCAGCGCGACCGCAGGGGTCGTCGTCGCTGGATGTTGCGTGACACGATGCCGTGAGGAGTTCCCAGGAAATGAAACTCTCGGCAGCTACTTTTTTTTTTTATTTATCCCTTTTCTTTTGAGCGACTTTTGTGAAGTGTTCCGTTTTTGAGTGCCTCTCCGAAAACAAAAAAAAGCGCTTCGTCGAGTGGCACCACAGAAAGAGACCACAGCACCTTTGACGCCTCTTGGGTCAGAGCCTCGACAGAAAAAGAAGACCCAGCCTTTCCCCTTTCACACCCACACACTTCTGGCACGGCAGGCTGAAATTTCAGCCTGAAAAAAAAAAAAAAAAAAACCTCCCTTTTGTTCTCCATTGTGGGTTCGGTTGAGTTTTATTATATGCTTTGATTCATGCGATTCCAATTCATAATCACCAGTTCCAGCTTGGAAGGTCGTAATAATAAGCTGTAGCTCTTCTCTCAACCTTTCATGTTTTCTTTGGTCACTGTGGATGTCCCTAGGCCAGTAAAACGCCAGCCATGTTTTTATTTATTCATTTATTTATTTGTTTATTTACTCATGGGGAATCCCCTCCCACAATGTCACCATCATAGAAGCCACACACTGATATTCCTAATATACTTTACATAGTATGAATTGTTTAGGTGTGCAGGAAGGATACCGCAAGTTCTGCATATGGCGTGGAGCCCATAGGTGTGAATGGGCTTTTGATTTCATAGAGCCATAAGTCAAGGGATAAAAATAACCAGAGAACCATGTTATCCTACAATGTTCTCTTTCTGTGTGTGTGTGTGTGTGTGTGTGTGTGTGTGTGTGTGTGTGTGTGTGTGTGTGTGTGCGTGTGTGCGTGTGTGCGTGTGTGCGTGTGTGTGCGTGTGTGTGTGTGTGTGTGTGTGCCATGTAACAAAGGTCAGGCATAACTCAGTTCTCAGTTGGAAATCGGATCTCCAAGTTGAAACAGTCAAGGGCCTCGTAATCTATGCCTATGTCATGCCTACCAATATGTCTCATCATTTATCAATCAGGCCAAGCTAAATATGTATCCACAGCCCTTCTTTTCTCTCTCACAGAGAGCTTTTGTAGGCAATGAGGTCAATAAAGCAAATTTTTATTCCCATAAAATTGTAAAAAAAAAAATGGTACCCAATTGGCATCCTTTTGGGTTTTTCTCTCTTGCCCTAGGTATGAACTTTCCATAGCCCCTGTAGTCTCCATCTCCATCTTATTTTGATGCTTAGCAACGTAATTTCACATGGATGCAACTTGTGTGGGAGAACGGGGATGACGAAAGCCTTTCCCCAAAAGCCTTGCCAAACACTAATCATGCGCGAACAACTGAAATTGTACGAAGCACATTAACGCCCATTTTTCTTTGCAGCAGACTTTTTTCGCCGCGGACCGATTTCAACTCAGACGTTCTGAGCTCTTTTTTTTTCTGGTGCTGCTGGACACCCAGATTGAGCTGAAAGCTGCCCAGGACTTTGAGTAGTTAAGCTGCCCAGCTTCTCCAACACAGCTAGCCTAGCGCACACATAACCTGTCCTCCGCCAGCAGGGGCTAGTTACCCCCCCCCCCCCCCCTCCCCCCTCCGCCCCCCATATCACCAGCTGGGCCTGCTCAGAGGCCTCCAGACTGCTTATGTGGGCAACCCTGGAAAGGTCTGTAAAACAGTGTCCCAATAAAAAGCTTTCTCTTTGTATTTCTTTCTTTCCCTATCTCTCTCTCCTTTTCTTTCTCTCACTCTCTCTCTCTCTTTCTCCCCCCACTTTAAGGCTCCTTAACATGGGTTTTATGGCATGAACAAAGCATCAATCATTTGGTAGGACTGCAAGGGGATACTCGTTTATCAAGAGGCATGGTGAGCCTTGAAACTTTTTCACTTCATTTTGGGAGAAAAAAATAAAGAAAAAAAAAAAACACAAAAACCCTGAATGTAGGGGGAAATAAATCCTCAATGTAGAAAAGTAAGCTTGGTGATACAAGGCAGGTTAAATGGAGATATCCTTGGATTTCACATATAAATACTCAGTATGTATCAACTCGTTTACTCCTTGAGGTATGATCACACAAAATGTTTTTTTTTTTGCATGGCTCACGGTGCTGTCCAAACACAAACGACCTGTGAGCGCATCTAACCTTCCACTTTTGTGTGTGAGAACGTGCAAGTTCACAAAGTCACTTAAGGAAGCCTGCCCCAAATATTTCCCGACTATTAAAGTCCGTGGTGAGAGCCTTGTGAAGACTCTCCAAGCGCCGCACCTGGTTCATATTCCAGCGGCGAAATCTGCTTTCCTTGGACACCTTGTCTTCCCCTTATTCGATTTCAGTTTCTTTGAGATATAAAATACACCCACTGATGCTTATGAGCGACTTACGGGGCAATTGCAGATAGAGCGCACCGCACTCGAGCAAAAGTGATTTATTTCTCCCCTGTTGGCTTAGGCCTATGAGATGTCAGTTATAGTCGTGCAAAATGGGGAGAAAAACATACAGAGCCCATGTCACTCCGCAATTACTGGAACCGTTTTAATGATTTCTTTCAACTCTGTTGTTGAACAAGTAAATCTTTGTGCATGTTCTGCCGTTTTTTTGTTTTTTTTTTACAGAAGGAGTACAAAAGAGTTACGACACTATATTTTCCTCACGTGGCTCGGCCGTGTTTAAAAAGTGTCTGTGGTCTCATTATCTGATCAGCAGTGAGGTTTTAAGCCAGAGGGCTCCTTACATTCCCCACCAATGAAACCCCTCTATCAAGATGGACCGGCCGCACTTTCTACAGCACATGGAATTCAGTCTGGAGTTAGGTCGCTCGGGTGAGAGACTGCAATAACTTATCTCATTGTACGCCATTATATAGAGTTTTTTATGGCCTTATCAAGTATCTAGGGTCATTGCTGGATTGTCCTGCTCCTACAGTGGTCAGAAAGGCAAGTAGCTCTGCTTATGCAGGATAGATGGATTCTCTGATTGACTGATGTTAAGTAACCTCAAAGTGCCATTTCTTATGATGAATCTTTCACAATATATGAGAGATGTTTAAAACTGCTTTATAACATGGCATAAAACCATTTGGTCCGAGAATAGTACCTTGAACTTGTCATAATTTCCAATGTAATGTATACTCTGAGATCAAATTAAACTAGAAATGCACTTTCTCGCAGCAATTCAATCTGTCATATTCCTAGCAGACTGAAAACAGTACAGCCACAGTTTGTACACTGGGCTATCCAAGACGTGTTTTAATGATCGAAAACCTACGAGCAGTCCATGTTTTCTGCTGAAACGGGAGAAAACTGAGATCGCTCCGGCAAAACACACGAGGCTCTGAGCATTCATCTCCAGTTAGAGAAATGTGAAATGTTAAAAGACATGCCGCGCCTGAAAATACGTCAAACGTGGGAAGGCAATCAAGGCAAAGCGGACCAATAATTAGAGGTCCTCGGGCGGTTGGCCACTCACCAGAGACTTTCGCTCGCTCTTTCGCTCCAGCCTTTTGGGATTGTAGCTGAGACCTACACGCCGGCCCATAGCCCCTGGAGGTGGAAACGAGGAGGGTTCTTCTGTGGTCCAAGAGGCTGGCAGGATCCATGGGCTTAGCCCCAGACTCAAGACCCAGAGCCTGAGTCAGCAGGAGGCTTCCTTGGCTGATGAGGTGTGCCAGCGATGGGGATGCCGCCAGCCAGCCACTGGAGGAAGACCTGGGCATGCGTGCATGTGTGGTGATGGCGATGGCTCAGAGAGTGAAAAATAAAATGCAACAAAATGATGAGGACGTGGCAGTCAATGGTCGCCTCCAGTGGGCCTCTAAAGGAAGACTTGGACATGTTTGTGGTGGATAAGTGGTTGTGCAGACTATGACTCCAGGGGTGAAAATAATTTAACAACAAATATAAGATCTTTTTCTTCTCAACTACTCTGCACAAGAGATTTCAGGTTCTGTTAAGCTCAGAAAATGTCAAGATACCCAAAGTCCAAGACTTGATTTCAGTAGTGTCCTGATGTGTGTATCATTTTCCTCTGTTCACTATTGAGACAGATGTTAGGGGGGGGGGGTATCATTAGATTACACAGAACTGCAGTCTAACAGACAGCAAAGAGGTCACAGCCTCTCCCGTATTCTTCCTCTCTTTCTTCACCTCTCTTCCTCTCTCTCTTCCTCTCTCTCATTCTCTCGCTCCGAGCAGTAGTAAAAAAAATGCGCTGCAGAGCAGCGGTGCGGTGAGAGGGAAGTTCCAGGGGGTGAACAGGACATCAGAGGGACGGCCAGGAGGCCTGGGCTTTCCTGGCACACAATGGGAGGAAACTCGGCTGCTGCCGCTGCTGCTGCTGCTGCTGCCTCACTATAAATGGCTGCCGTTAGCGTTAGCGCAGAGAACCACTGGTGCTAAAACTCAGCCAGCAAAACAGCACTGCCTGAGCAGTCTCAGCCTGCTCTCTTGATGATTTATGGATCTCTCTCTCTCCCTCTCTCTCCCTCTCCTTCTCTCTCTCTCTCTCTCCTTCTCTCAAGCTTTTATCCCGTCGTAATGATGGAAAGAGATAGGCTGAGGCTTGGAGGATTCCAGGAATACTGGACGTGCTGAAATACTTGAGTCAAACTGTTGTCTGTCTGATTCATTACTTGAAACTACAGCAAATAGACTGTAATCTAAACTATCCACGCATCAGAATTGAGACCTTAGCGGACAAAGTAGTTTATTTAGTCAGTTAAGTACATTGATGATGCCATAAGCATACCATCACCAGACTATTAACTACTCAAGTGCTGTGAAAAGACTATTATGCTCTCATTCACGTTTATGTGTAATTGAATGTTGCTACGATTTTACACTTTCATGATGTCCAAATACACTCTTAGTCATAGCCTTGTATGTGATAGAGTGCTGTATATGCTTAAATGACACGCCAGTTTCCACAGTCTTGCGTGATGCGCACACTGACAAGTCAAACCGACAGCATCAGACCCTTACGGAATTTGGGCGGAAGGATCTCTTTCATCTTCTGTCATATTATAATGTCACCCTGGCATGAGAATGGTGAAAAAGAAGGACAGAGACCCAACCTGGCAGTTAAAAGACAAAAAAAAACACATGTGTCTGTACAGCTCACAGTCCAAATACAAAAAGAAACCGAAAAAAAAAGAAAATGAATGTACGCTCGGCAAGTGGCGAGGACAGGGCTCACGTTTTACCCCCAAACGGCACAGTAAATAACGTCCACACGGCTGCCTGTGACAGACCACACATCTGGCAGTGAGATTGTTGTTGTTCGTGTTATGTGGAGCCACAGCAGTGTGTGTGTGTGTGTGTGTGTGTGTGTGTGTGTGTGTGTGGGGAGGAGGGGGGGGGGGTGAGACAGGGTGGAGAGGCTTAGATGAAGGATGGAGGAGGGGGGGTGCAGGGGGTGCAGGGGGTGAGACGGGGGCGGTAGGAGGGCCTGCAGCGTTCTGCACAC
>NC_085014.1:16410541-16420541 GCF_963854185.1 Sardina pilchardus | reverse complement strand
AACTCCAGGGTCCTGGAAGGGCCGGTCTTAAAATCTCTGGACACTGCTAGGCTAAAACATTACTCATTATTTCAATTTCTCTGCAAGCCCCCCATTTGTGTAGAAAGATGACCCGGCGCGATCCATTATTTAAATATTTTCTTGCCTAATAAGGCGTGGCTACGTGTTAATTATCAGGAGAATACACTGGCACTTATTTTCACACATGACTAGGCTTGTCATGGTGAGGCCTTTCACTTCATTTGGTCTCTAAAGTGTGACAGAGAAGGGAAAAACAATGTGCCGTCTTCTCACAGCGGCTTTGAACAGCCCCCCCCCCCCCAAAAAAAAAAAAAAAAACAAGCTTTGGGGGAGCTTTGGTTCTCACACAGGATGGCCCGGAGAGGTGCGAGTGTTTTTGTGCATTCAGCGCACGGTGCCGCTTGCAAAACTCTTCCCCGCCCGGAAGGAAGCATTAATTAGCTCACATGTCCAAGAGACGCTTGAGTCCCACAGCCAGCCAAATGAGGTAGGGGTTGCTGATGTATAGAGAGGCTGAGGAGCTGAATGAGAGGAGGTTTTTAGGGAGAGAAGAGGGTGTGATGGGGTTTAGTGATGGGGGAGAGGCAGGGGTGTGGAAGCAAAATGACAGACAAATCTTTACTTAATATAACCCTCTGATGTTGTGATGAATGTATGCAATTATGTACATGCACACACACACACACACACACACACACACATGCATACATTACACACAAAAACACACACATGCCATGCACACACATACTGTATACACACACAGGCACAGACACACACACACAGACACACACACACATTACACACAAAAACACATGCATGCCATGCACACACAAACACACTCCTGGAGTCCCACGCGGCCCACTCCACGTAGCCAGCCGTGCCTGAGAAGATGCTCCTGTGGGCGCTCACATGCTGTCAGGATTAGCGCTGATTTGGATCGCACTGATGAAAGAGCCGGCCATGTCACCAAGGTTTGTGGCAATTCCTGTACACCCGAGATCAAAGACCTCCCCGGTTCCCTAATCCCTCCGACAATAGCAATTAAGGCCGCAAAAAAACTTATCGGAAGTAAAAACAGCTTCTGCTCGAGTTACATGAGCAGTCTTCCACTCCGCTAAGCGCCCTCATCTTTTTAATGGCGAAACATTGCGATATTCTTGTTGTGAAAGAAAGAGGAAAAAAAAAAACCTCTACATTGCGCGTTGGCGTGCGTCCTGGTCCTGCTTGTTGTGTGTGTGGTGCTTTAATTAGGCGCGTTTGGTGAGAACAGAGTTTTTTCCGCGAACAAAACAGGAAACAGTAAATTCAGTTTGTCAGTTTGTCAGTTGGAGATGACAAAAGTAATGTGTAAATCAGAACAGCCATGAGGGTGACGCGGAGATTAAGAGGTTCTCACTGATGTGGACGCAGAACGGGTTTCTGGACCTCGGCGCTGCACGTGAACGAACCAATCAGCACAGGAAATAGCTTAGGCATGATCACGATTTGGGGCACCAGGCGTGATTGAGACAAGTTCTCGTTAACATTTCAACCATAAGGATATAGATTTTTACAGTACATAAAATAACTCTGCACAGTTATAGGATTTGGCAACAACTTGCCTCTCCAATTTGTCAAGGTTCAGTGCACAGGTTGGTCTTTGTTCATTTAATTGTCATTCCAGAGAACATTCTCCGGCTCGCAGAGGAAGATTGGTTCAGGATGGTAAACCTGTGGGGAAACAGGGAGAGAGGAAAAAGGGGGAAGGATACGATCGCAGTGGGGAGAGGGGAGAACGTCACGGGAGCGCTGGAAGTGGTTCCAGGCCGCGCCTGTACTATTAATAGCCCATCTTCTGCTGGAGCAGTGGTCTCACTCTAACCTTTTACCCTACTGACCGAGGCTTCGGGATACTGATGGGAACCGGTCGCCTACATGTAGTTCTACCAGAAAGACTCAGTAGACAGAATAGAAGCAGATAACAATTTAATTTGATAAGGAGTAGCTAGAATACAAGTATAGAAAGAGTTCGGGATAAGCATCAATCTTTGGCGCAGGCCCCCGTCTCGAATCCGTCCAGGGATGAACGGAACTCAGATCCTGCTCGACGAAGAAGCAGGGGCGAAGAGCCTACCCCCCGATGTCGAGACAGGGACCAACTGGCGGCGGTGGTTGTGAGGGAGAAGGTGCAGATAGCATGCTGCGGCCGACAAGATGAAGACTGCTGGCCTGGTGGCTGGAGGGGTGGTGGAGGGAACGACGAAGACGGCGTACTGAGTAGCAGAGAGAAGTGTTAGAAAGAACAGTTTTAAAACACCCGCTGAATTCCTATAGGCTAGCACTGATTGAATGAATCGTAGATTGGGGGTGTTCCCCGAAATGTAAATATGGCTATGATTCGTTACGTGAATGAATGGGTGGAGTAAGAAAGATACACTACGAGTCTCCCTAGTAGAACTTTCGCTGAAGCTATCATTTCTACCAGAAAGACTCAGTAGACAGAATAGAAGCAGATAACAATTTAATTTGATAAGGAGTAGCTAGAATACAAGTATAGAAAGAGTTCGGGATAAGCATCAATCTTTGGCGCAGGCCCCCGTCTCGAATCCGTCCAGGGATGAACGGAACTCAGATCCTGCTCGACGAAGAAGCAGGGGCGAAGAGCCTACCCCCAAAGAATGAAAGATGCCCGCCAGGGCAGTAACTCAGTAACCTAAATCTGAGAGAAGAATAAAGATTAATATACGTATGACATTACATTTGATTACGTGCGTGGGCAGGGATGATGAGGATGTGCCTAGCCGTTAGAGTGTAGATAGAGAACTAAAGGGGAATTGTTAAGGGACACTTTACATGTTTTCGCTATTGTGGGGTGAAAACAAGCCAGGCGACCAGCGTCCAGGGCAACCTGGACTGTGAGCTGGGCAACCAGCGTCTAGGGCAACCTAGACCAAGCGATGAGCCGGGCAACCGGCGACCAGGGCAACCTGGACTGTGAGCTGGGCAACCAGCGTCTAGGGCAACCTAGACCAGTGTGATGAGCCGGGCAACCGGCGACCAGGGCAACCTGGACTGTGAGCTGGGCAACCAGCGTCTAGGGCAACCTAGACCAGTGTGATGAGCCGGGCAACCGGCGACCAGGGCAACCTGGACTGTGAGCTGGGCAACCAGCGTCTAGGGCAACCTAGACCAGTGTGATGAGCCGGGCAACCGGCGACCAGGGCAACCTGGATCATGAGCTGGGCAACCAGCGTCTAGGGCCACCTAGACCTTCGTGACGGACCGGGCAACCGGCATCCAGGGCAACCTGGATAATGAGCTGGGCAACCAGCGTCTAGGGCAACCTAGACAATGTCACGGACCGGGCAACCGGTAATCAGGGCAACCTGAATCATGAGCTGGGCAACCAGCGTCTAGGGCCACCTAGACCTTCGTGACGGACCGGGCAACCGGCATCCAGGGCAACCTGGATAATGAGCTGGGCAACCAGCGTCTAGGGCAACCTAGACAATGTCACGGACCGGGCAACCGGTAATCAGGGCAACCTGAATCATGAGCTGGGCAACCAGCGTCTAGGGCCACCTAGACCTTCGTGACGGACCGGGCAACCGGCATCCAGGGCAACCTGGATAATGAGCTGGGCAACCAGCGTCTAGGGCAACCTAGACAATGTCACGGACCGGGCAACCGGTAATCAGGGCAACCTGAATCATGAGCTGGGCAACCAGCGTCTAGGGCCACCTAGACCTTCGTGACGGACCGGGCAACCGGCATCCAGGGCAACCTGGATAATGAGCTGGGCAACCAGCGTCTAGGGCAACCTAGACAATGTCACGGACCGGGCAACCGGTAATCAGGGCAACCTGAATCATGAGCTGGGCAACCAGCGTCTAGGGCCACCTAGACCTTCGTGACGGACCGGGCAACCGGCATCCAGGGCAACCTGGATAATGAGCTGGGCAACCAGCGTCTAGGGCAACCTAGACAATGTCACGGACCGGGCAACCGGTAATCAGGGCAACCTGAAACATGAGCTGGGCAACCAGCGTCTAGGGCCACCTAGACCTTCGTGACGGACCGGGCAACCGGCATCCAGGGCAACCTGGATAATGAGCTGGGCAACCAGCGTCTAGGGCAACCTAGACAATGTCACGGACCGGGCAACCGGTAATCAGGGCAACCTGAATCATGAGCTGGTCAACTGGGCTAAGTTTAAGACACCACAATAGCTACTGGCATGCTGCGCCCTTTTAACTGATCAGTAAATGTGTAAGACAAAGCCTGAATATAACCACCGCCACCAGATTATGAATAGTAAATTGAATGGTACCTTAGTTATTGTGGACAGTGACTTCTGAGCATTGAAAACGTCATATGGGGTTAGTCTGATGTAGGCGGAATAAGCATCAGAGGACCATCTTCCCAGAGTTTTGATGGATGAAGATGAAAGCCCCTTTTGGGCTGCGGTCGTGGCTGCGCCGATGCGGCAGGAAAGAGTGGTGAACTTCTTTGGTGAGAGATTGCATATAGGTTACGCAGAACATTGGCTGGGTGCTGAACCAGGAAAGTGACATTGCTGAAACATCTGATGTGATAACAGAGGTAAAGCAGGAGAGACGTGCGGTTGTAGTTTAAGATAATTGACCATGGAGATAAACGGGCAAAACATTATTTATTTTAGCAATTGAAAGGTGGAACCTGACTCGAGGAATCAAGTTTTGGATATTTAAGGAATAAGGTGAAGTGAGTGGGGAAGAGGATATATCAGAAAGACGGAGATGCGTGAGGGGTCGAATGACTGAATTCGTAGTGAATTCGCCGCACTGAATGGCGCCGTGAAGCCATCAGAAAAACGGCCTCTAGTTGCAGCCACGTAAGGCGAGTGGTAGCCGTGTTTAGCGCTGTCACTAAGCGGTGCAATATCTGCCGTAATAGGAAGGCGAGAGTCAGTTGAACGCGGGGAGGAATTTGAGATGCCTCTGAGGAGAAGACGAATTTGAGGATTTGAAAATAGACTAGGGAAGCCAGGGTCGTGGAGTCTGGCGTTGAATTGAATGCCCGCGAGTGTTTTCCGAATGGAACAAGTTTGAGGCCACGATGATCCAACGATACATGAGAAATGCGCAGACAGTGGAAATGAGAACGGGAAGGGCAGCGTGTGGTGGTGCTGAGAAAACATAACGAACCAGGACCAGGCAGAATAATAAGCGTATAGGCTACGATTCGATAAGAGCGGATGAAGCAGCATCAGAGGAAAATGCGAGACATTCATCAGATCATTTTATCTGCGAACCACGAATCATTGTGAGGCCCCCCAAAGACGAGAGATGGAGCGGCATCCGTGAACAGCTTGAGAGAGACTGACGAGTCGGTGTGATCGTTATAAAAAGAAATGCTGTTCCAATGCTTCAGCAACTTGGACCAGAAGCCGAGATCCGACCGACAGCCCGAATTGAGAACAACGGAGTCGGATGGATTTTCCGCGGAGTGGGCCGGGTCTAACAGGCGAGATGTAAAGGGGCGGCCTTGCTGGATGCTGCGCATCGCTAAATTCAGGTGGCCCAGGAGAGAGGATCCTCTCTTGGTCACCGTACCGACTGAGAGGGAAGAGTCGGACACTTCGCGGATTCTGGTCAATTTTTGACTGAAAGCAACGAGGAGTTATCGTAGGCTACCTTATAAGTGTTTCCAAAATCATTTCGGTGGTTTATCATGCTCATGTTTTACCAGGCTACCTTGGAGAGCGTAATCAGATATGGCATGACGGCTTGATTTGAAACCTCCCTGTGACTTTAAAACGAAAATAAATCATTTAGTTCATACAGCGATGAAAATTATTGGCCAGAAACAACACAAAAACACCCAGTCAGTCTTCGAGCAAGGTATGCTGACACAGATAGACAGAATACTCTGTGACCCCTCTCAAGTCCTTTTTTCACAATACGATGCCCAGCATCCTGATGTCCTGGACCATAAGCTGGGCAACCAGCGTCTAGGGCAACCTAGACCAGTGTGATGAGCCGGGCAACCGGCGTCCAGGGCAACCTGGACCATGAGCTGGGCAACCAGCGTCTAGGGCAACCTAGACCGATGCGATGAGCCGGGCAACCTGGACCGTGAGCTGTGCACTGTATGGTGGGTTCACCATTGCAGACAAAACGGATTTAAAATTAATTTGTCCCAATCTCCATCAATATACTTAATAAGCGACTTAAATAGACATAGGCCTATATTTAGGCTGCACCACATGCCATTCTTATGCCTTTGTTTTAACGTCCATCCTTTTTTTTTTTTTTTTTTTTTTTTTTTACCCATGAACTGAGTAGGTGTTACTGGAGCTCCATGGGCAGTTCACATGCTGTCGATGGGCTCTCTTATGCTGTCAGTAGCCTGTGTGTCAATGTCTCGGTGTTTCTATTTGTGTAATGTTATGTAATGTGTTGTCTGTCATGTCCATGTTATATGTACTGGGTTGCTTTGATGAGCCCAAGACGATTTTCCCCATGGGGACATAAAGTAGCTATATCTATTCTATTCGACAGAACAATATAACAACGTACGGGGTGAACGGCACTTCGGCTTTCACTTCGCGGCCCTCTGTCGGCTATAATGAAGTAGCCTAACTTAACAAGGTGGGTAGCGTATCTGTAGTTCGATTAAATGAGACATCGGAAACTACAATTTGACTTCGATGTCGCGAAACATCTTACTTCATAAAAGCATGCAACATATTCTACCTTGTCTGTTATTTGCTGGATAAACAATAGCGAGTGTGCGACAGAAAAGTGAATTAGTGTTGCTTTAACAGAGTCAAGGATTAACCCAAAATTCGAGAGGTGACGGGTCTTTTCGGCAGAAAGGAGGACCCCTAGCTGGAAACGTTGCGAATGACGTCCAGAACTGAACTGGACTCAGCTGGGAAGTTAATTAAAATAAATAGTCCAGGAGGTGCAGAACGAACGGTAATTGACAGACAATGAACGAAAGCCAGCACAGCGCTTCTGAAAGCAATGAAAATGTGAGGACTAGGCCTAGGCTACTCCTGCACGCGAAGAAAGCCTTAGCCTACAGCGAAGTAGAATTTCGACTGCCATTTTACGCAGAGGCCAGTCGGCGGGGTGAATTGGCATAGCCTGCTTGAAGCGTCGGTAGAATAATGACGGCTTTAGCGAGAAGAGCGCCTTGACCAGCGATTTTAATGAGGTGAATAGCATTATCCGGGAGACATAGGCCTAGTGGAGAGAAGGCTCGAGAGGAATCGTTTCGTGGACCGGATTTCGGAGTGAGGTGAAGACATGACGAAAATCAGCCTTTTTCTTGCCAGAGTATAGCCTATTTCCTTGTAGCCACGCCGAGTGAGTTTACACGGCAAGGGTGAAAGGTGACCAGTCCAGGCGTAATTATGAAGCGAAATATAAGAAGCGGACTTCGCAGAGAATGCATTGTGATACGGGTAGGAAAGTGTAGGCTACCTCCGGCCATGATGTAGGTAGCCTATGAAACCAGTTCTATTCTGCGATCAGGATAGCCTACGCGCTGCAGATGACGTCGCGATACGGACCAAGCAATCGGATCAGGATATTTTAAAAGACTGAACGACATCGCAATCTACAGTCGACGATCGATTGCGGGAGATGGCAACAGCAAGGAAGCAAGATGTCTTTACCTTGGAGAATGATTGGCCTGAGTTGTGTAGGGATGGAGACAGTGGAGGGAGCAACGAAGCTCCTGCCGAGTAGGAGCAGGGAGAGCTGATGCCAGAGAAGCCGGCGAGACTTGAGTGCCGGCTAAAGCTGTAGTTGGGTTAGCCACAGAAAAATCCGTGCTGGTGTTTGGTGCTTGGAGGGGGACGAGCCACTGGATGGTGGCGGGGGCCGGCGGTGCTGCAGACGGCGAGGAGGACAGTAGAGCTTGGCGCTGTCATCCCAGCGCCTGAATCCTGGAGTCGATTGCTGTGATCGACGCAGTAAGAGAGAGAACCGCGTCCAGAATGGGTTGAGGCGATGCGGGAGAGGCCGGGATCGGAGCAGTAGACTACCTCGTAGGCTACGAGGCGCTGGAGTGACGTGCTAGGACGACCGGATGGTTAGCAGGGGAGACGAACCAGCAGACATGGTAAGACAATTGTCTTTAAATTACGTAAGAAGGAAGTAAGCAAACGTTGACGACTGAGCTTTGAACGACGAAGACGGCGTACTGAGTAGCAGAGAGAAGTGTTAGAAAGAACAGTTTTAAAACACCCGCTGAATTCCTATAGGCTAGCACTGATTGAATGAATCGTAGATTGGGGGTGTTCCCCGAAATGTAAATATGGCTATGATTCGTTACGTGAATGAATGGGTGGAGTAAGAAAGATACACTACGAGTCTCCCTAGTAGAACTTTCGCTGAAGCTATCATTTCTTCTGACCGATGCTGCTGAAGCTGCAGAATCCAGAAAGGTGCACCGCTAGCTTCTCCTCGTTGTTGTGGTGACATGCTTCGATGTACAGTATATGAACATGTACATGTGTGAATGTATGAATACCTGTTTCCATTAAGGTATGACATGGTCAACAGTTGGCGTCAGTAGTTATTTCCAAAGATTTTCTGTACATTTTTACAAGATGTTTTATCATCACTGTCATTACTAATAATGTCTCCATACCTCATTTATACTATGTCACAAACATCAAGAACCCCCACCCCCCCCACGCACACACACACACACACACACGCACGTACGCACGCACACACACACACACACACATTCCCCTGGCCTGAAGCATGTTCGTTGTACTGTTGGCCCACCTAGCTAACCCTGCTCTGCATTTTCTAACACAAATGATCTTTCATGTCGGCTCCAAACAGCTTCCAGAGCCTCCATGTTTTTCCAGAGGATCGCTGATCCTGGGACTCAGCGCAGGAACGCTGACGCTGCCGGTTCATCTGAGTATTTCTCTGGCAGTGTCCCTGCACTGACACGTGTCCATCCCAGGAAGCTAATACAGCCCTGATGAAAACCTTGGTGTTGAAACGCGTTGTCATGCAGCCACTTTTTGATTAAAGGCTTTCTCCTTAAAAGTTTACTTCTGTTTTTTTCCTTAAGGTATCTTAGGCCCTTTTTAGAAGAGCATCCCTGAACAAAATGTTTTGACCTGAAGTAGCGTTCCTTTCTCTCCTTTTTTCTAATACAACTTTTTGCGGTTCTAATTGTTGACGTGAACCCAAAAAACTGCCTTTTGTTTTTTTTTGGTTTTCCTCTTCTTCTCTCCATCTCCTCTCGAGTCCCCCACACAGAAGTGCAACTTGTGAGAGACACTGAACCAACAAAATTCAAAGCACATGAACAGTGGTGTGGCTTCAGTGTGCTTGTTGTGATATTTATGAGAGCTTCTCATTCGGCGAGATGCTTTGGATTAGGCCCTGCATTCCTCCAATCCGACGATGGATGCTTGTGGGCAACGGCAAGCACAGTTAATCCTGTCGACGTTCCCCCCCACCACCACCACCACCCGCCCGCCCGCCACTTGCCCTCCCTCCCTCCCGCCCTCCTGCCAGCACCGCACCGCACGGTTTGGTAAAAACCAACGGCCTGTACGTATAAACAAAACAGGAATGCCCCGACTACCAGGGGTCGGACAGTTCAAAGGTTCTGTTGTATTTAAGTCCCAGCAGTGAGAGGGAGACAGAGAGAGAGAAAATGCACAGCTTCATGCCACACATATTGTGGTGGAACGCATCAGGGCCATGACCTGGTTGTTGTGACTGCCACCGGAGAATGAAAGGGCCTGTGGAATGCCATTCAAAAACCTATAGGCATTAAAAACGCATCCAGAAGTCACGAGGGGGAAAAACTTCACCGTGGGTAGAACGTTTCGGGAAAGACACAACAGGGAGTTCATGCTTTGTTTCTGTTTGTATGTGTTCCTACTGTTTCGCTCTGTTTGCGTGTGTTCATGCAGCCTGCGCGTGTTCATGCAGCCTGTGCGTGTTCGTGGCCTAACCAGCTAAGCCTTCAG
>NC_085014.1:16388041-16408041 GCF_963854185.1 Sardina pilchardus | reverse complement strand
GGGGGCTTGGAAGGTGCCTTGTGACCCACAAAACCCCCAAAACATTCTCCTCGTCTTGAGGCCCCGGAGGAGGACCTGGTTTGCGAGACGTCCAGCCCTCGAAAATCCGTTTCCAGTGCCAACTGTTCCCTGTCCGTCTCAATTAAAGGCTCAGGCTCGGCCTCCTCCAAGCTGCCGCTTTCTCCCCCCCACCCCACCCCCACCCCCCGGCGCCCTGGTGCATCTGGAATCCCAGCGTGCTTTGCGCCCATCCGGGATTAAACGGGCCCGGTCCCACGAACACAGAGGGCTGCCTGAGTATCCTGTGTATGCCACCGCATTATGATCACGGGGAATTGGGACTAATCAATCATGTTTGTTTGCGGTCCTCCGGGGCCGAACTGTGGTCATGTGAACTCCGCAGCCACAGCTGAACGCTCTCAGGTGCCATGCAGCTAATGGCCAGTTGTCTCCCACATACCAAACATACCCTATTATATTTCAAAAAGGATATTTTGGAGCGTTGGGGGGGTGGGGGGGGGGGCTGCGGCCTGTGAATGTTCACCTTAAGCAACTGCTGCTTAATACAGCTGTTGACTAGCTCTTACAACTTAGTCTGGGACAAGACCGCAAGTGAGTTTCATTCTCTGATATTTTTTATTATTATTATCATTGTTTCAAGGTTTCTTGGCACAGTCCTGTCCATGTATCTCCTCTGACGTCTCACGACTTTACGATGATGTTGGTCTGGGTCGTTAAAACATGTGTGCCATGCTCCAGCATCCTCAAGCATCCTGGGAAGAGGCGAAAAGTCCGTCAATCCTTCAAAGGACAAGACGCCAGCTCTACAGAAATAAGCAGAAGCAGCAAGACACTCCATAGGCTCATGCTTGACTGAGATAATATAGAGAGGAGCCAGTCTTGATGGTGTGTGTGTGTGTGTGTGTGTGTGTGTGTGTTGGGGGTGTTGGGACGAGAGTGTGTGCAGCGTCGCGCCTGGATTCACCATGAAAGAGCACGGTGGTCCACTGTCGACGTCCACCCATCTCCATGTAGCGGGCAATGCATCATTAACACTTCGGTAGAGTTGTTTTATGTCACCAGAGGGATCCTATTCTTTTACTCCTTTTTTTCTCTGTCGTTTTTTTTTTTTTCTTCTCCTCTTTCTCGTCAACATAACCTGAGGCCGTGTGACGTGAATGTGGATAATATTTCAGCACAATATGCTGACTCTTACGGTGTCAATCTACACGTTCTACCGGTTGGAGGCATATCTGATAGTTGAGTGGTGATGTAGATGATCCAGAGAGAACATCCACGCGCATCCGAAAGTAAACATTCATGGGCTATTCCTTCTAGCAGAGGGTATCAGCTACACAGATGCCTACGACAGAAGGATGCTCTGCGGCCGATGCGTTGAAGGAGTCATTTCTGAGGCATTTCTTTCTTAACCAAACAAAGAGAGTCAGATGTTGACTTTTCACAAGACACAATCCTTTCCCTGAAAAAGAAACACTACGCTAATTTTATGAGGCCTTAGCGAGAGCCCTTAATGATAGCAGATGTAGGGCGGCCGGTGAGTAGGCCATGCATGAAAGGGTTAATCCCTTAGGTGCAATGGGAACCAGAAGTGGGATCGGTGTGTGCTGGAGGGGGGGGGGGTTGTGGGGAGGTTGGGTGGAGAGAGAGGGGAGGATGCCGGGGTATTTCATCGCCACGTTTTTCTCGCCGGCTCTATTCTTAGAGCCACTTCAGGACCCGCGGCTCGTGCCCGCCTCTCATTAACACGCTCCTCAGCGCCGGGGCCCACGCTGCCACCTGTTGCCCCTTCCACGCCCTCCCGCCTCCTCCGCCAGGCACCTGGCATGACGTGGGCCCTTTTCACCCTCCCCTGGGGTAGAGAGGGCAGCAGGGGGTAAGACCAGGGGAAAGGGCAGGTGGGGTGGGGTGGGGTAATCTGGGGATGGTTTTACCCACCAGGTGTCTCCTCCACACGGCGCCTCCATATGACTCTCCTCAAGGTCGCGCTGCCTTTTATGGTGATTTCCTGTCGGGGAGGGCTTTCTGGAGCAGCACTAGCAGCAGCAGCAGCAGCAGGGCAGTAGTGGTGGTGGTGTTTTCACTTTTGTTTTGATTCGTTTTGTTTTGTTTTCAGCGCGGCGCTGCCAGCTATGGGCGTCGCGGGCAGCTTGTCACACATGCCCCTTTGTCTGGGCTGGATTGGCTGCCATGCCATGGCCTGAGCCTCAGGAAATCCTTGGTATGTGAATGCATGCACACACACACACACACACACACACACACACACACACACAAACACACACACACACAGATTTCTACACATAGTTATATACACAGAGACACACACAGACACATACAGACACACACACATGCATGCACACATGCACACATTCATACGCACACGCACAGACAGACACAGACACACACACACAGTCACACACAAACACACTTCCCTACACACACGCACACATCCCTACACACACACACACACACACACACATACACACACACACACACACACACACACGCTTCCAGGCTGGATGAGGAGGACTAAAGGTTTGTTTTTCCAGAGAAAGTGCCCGCACACGCTCAGACGCTGCAGCTCCTACTCCCGTGGCATGGCACGCACACACACACACACACACACACACACACACACACACGCATGCACGCAGGCCGGCCGGCGCGCTGTCTGGCGACTAATGAGTTCACAGGTCCGGATCTGCTTGGACTTAAGTGAATCCAGGGAGGCTGCCGCCCACTGGCGTCTCAGGCACCTAATTCACCCTGAGCCCACAGGACTACCTGATCAGGGGCCCTGCCGCACGGCCTCACACCCACAGACCCACCACAGCAGCGGGCTGGGATGAGGGGTGTGTGTGTGTGTGCGTGGGTGTGTGCGCGCACGTGTGTGTGTGTCTGTGTGTGTATGTGTGTGCGTGTAGGAATTAGTGTGTGTGTGTGTACAGTATGTGTGTGTGTGTGTGAGTGTGTGTGTATGTATGTACGTACGTCTACTGTATGTTTCTGTGTGTGTCTCTTCGTGTATGGCTGTGTATAGAACTCAGTGTGTGTGTGTGTGTGTGTGTGTGTGTGGGGGGGGGGGGGGGGGGTTATCCAGCAGCAGGTCGTCGTAGCCGGGGTGGTGGGGGGGAGGTTAACTGACCTGCAGCGGCTCCGGCAACCGAGCAGCGTGTGTGTTGACCCAACATCCCAGCATTCACTCTGACGCCACACGTCCAGGGCACTTGTGTGTTTCCTCGCGCCGCTGAAGGACATAGAACAACACAGAGGCCGCGACTGCAACGGGAGAGCGAAAACATATCTATGGACAGAGCTGTGCAACTGACAGATTTGTGGTGTGAATTTGCAAAAATGGGGCCTTGAAATGTAAACAATAAGCAGAGCAGTGCGTCGCTGTAGGCCCCCGAGCTTTGGGTTATAAACGAATCATACTCTTGGAAAGAGATTACTGAGAACGACTAAATGAAAAAGAAAATGGGGGGTTGCAGTGGGCTGATGGGGTTTGTCCCCATGACCATAGCCCTCATCATGCAATAAACACTCACTGTATTTTTTCAACAAACAGCCACGTGTAAACTCAACCACCCCCTACCGTACACACACACACACACAGGCCATGCACACACACACACACACATACTGTACACACACACACACACACAGGCCATACACGCACACACACACACACACATACTGTACACACACACAAACACACACACACATACTCAGACTCTGCAACCAATTCTATTCCATCCAAGAGAGCCAGGAGACAGAGAGAAAGAGACACAGAGAGAGAGAAAGCGGGAGGGAGAGAGAGAGAGAGGGAGGGAGGAAAGGGAAAGAGTGAGACAGAGAAAAGAGTCGCCAGGGCTATTTGTTCCACGGGCTGCCCAAAAAAGAGCGCTCCACTCCACTTCCTGCTCAGCCTAACCCTCACCTATCCGCCTCTATTAGCAGCAGAGGCGGCCAGGCAGCCAGGCAGCCCTCCTGCTGTGGTCAGCGGAAGCCCAGTTGGGTCCGGCGGGGGGCAGCATGCCAAACACCTCATCAGGATGCCAGCGGACGCCTCTCCTCTCCCGGCCCCTGCAATTTGTCAGCGCAGCCTGTTTAGAGGCGGGGGCAGATAAGCTACGTGTGAGGATCAATGACCCGATCTGCAGGCGGCCAGGAGACGGAGTGCAGGAGACAGTCGTTTGGTGTGAGTCGTTAATGGCAGCGAGAGGGGAGAGAATAGAGAAGAAAAAAAAAGAAACGGTGGGAAAATTTATGACATTGTTTTTTAAGTGGAGGAGTTCACAAGGGCAGCTTTTCTCTCTCTCTCTCTCTCTCTTTCTCTCTCTCTTCCTCTCTCTTTCTCTTCTTCCCTCCTTCTCGCTATAGGAATGCTTTCCCTGCTCTAATTTATGCCTAATATGGTTAGTTTTTATGATGCCTCAAGCTCAACATGTCTAATACCTTTTGCTGTATGGAGTTTACAGACATTCGCTTGTCTTATGATACTAAATCAGAGACAAAAATCTGGGTCCTTAAAGTACACTGCAGCTCCGCAGAACTTTTCACAAGGTGTTATTTTGGCAGGTTGTTGAGCTGCGCGACCGGACGTTCATGACAGGAGCTGGAGTAGAAAACAAGCTGTAATCCCTTTTCCAGCACTGGAACGCGAGAGTGGTGCTTTGTTTGGGTTGGCAAATGGGACCGGCTGCAGCCAAGTGACTGGTAGCATATACAGACACATCTATAGAGATACTTTTCCCCCTCAAAGCTGCGATAGGAAGCTTTTTTTTTTTTGTCTCTCTTGTGTGAGTAAAGTTGAATGCCACAGTGGGTAACATTTTTCCCCTCTTTCTCTCTCTCTCTCTCTCTCTCTCTTCTCTTTCTCAGAAGAAATGCTAATCATAAACCACACGTCTTTAGATTAACTCAGAAACTTGTGAAAATGTTCACAACTGCCAGGCTCTGTCCATGCGCTAGAGAGAAAGTTTGGAATGTTTCTGAGTGTATACAGTTTCACTGTCTCCATTTCAGTCTCTCAGTTGGAAAATCTGGCCCAATCCATTTTTTTTAAGCTCTCTCTCATGATGCAATACTGTCTGGTGAACCTTTAACTGTTTTAGCACCGATTATGATGCTGTAAAGAAGTACAGAAGTAACTGTCACGAGCCTAAACTTCTGTTTTTGTAAGTGTTCTGTTCGGTAAGTGTGTGATTTTAGGAGTTTCCATCCACTGTCATTGTGTGGATACACAATTATGACAGCCCTTACTCATGCATCGCAACACTGCGACCTTTTCTCAAACAAGAGCTTTGCTTTTCCACTATTTTTCCCGCAGCAGAAACAATATTTATGTTCTAGAGAATGTTAGGCAAACAATTACACCAACCCTAGAGCTGCAAGGACCGAGTTGTTACCCATTGTCTGACACGGCATATTGTTTTCGTTAAAAGAAGGCGATTTCACCACTTTCTTACAAAGAAAATGAGACTCAATTGAGTTCAGGGAGTTCAAGTAATTCAAAACATGACACTTCAAGAGTTAGCCTTGCATCCATTGAAATGATGAAGAACTGTCTTTGTAAAATCTGTCATCCGTACTTGATATGTAAAGAATTAATATTACGCAACAGCAACGGGGATTCGTCCTGAACAAATAGAATGACTTGACATATTGAAATGGATTAGCATGGCTCTGCATGGATTGAATCTCTGTTAACTGTCGAAGAAAAATTATTTATGTAAAAAGTTGTTTAGATATTTCAGTCAAACCATTTTCAGCGTTTTATGGGCGCGACTGGACATTGTTTTGCAAAACCACTTCAACCGTCTGATTTCTACCCATACTTTCCTGGAACCATGTGGTTTGCGTTCGCTTTTTCTTTTTTCTGGGTTTTCTGGAAAATTTCTTATTTCATAGTAAGTAAATCAGAGAGAGGAATAATTTCACCCTTTAACCAATGGATCTGCAGTCTTGCATTGGCTTAGCTGACAAAGAATAAAATGGACAGTTTGTATAAATGCGTAGAGTTGCTGTTGTCTCAAGTATCCTTCCTCATGCCAATTATGTAAAACCTGTAAACACATCCAGTAGGGTAATGATAATGGAGAAAATGTGTGCCAGGTTGCCATAGAAGTTTTAAACATACACACACACACACACACACACACACACACACACACACACACACACACACACACACACACACACACACACACACACACACAAAGTCACACAAACACGTAAATGTTCATATATGCATATGCGTTTCCATTTCCATACAGTTGAAGCATAGGTCACCATGTCGTAATGGTGTTGCTACCAGATAACTGCTGTTCCAGCTTAGTTACATATCTACTTGCTTACTGACATACTCACTTTGTTTAATTATCATCGATTTGTTTTTTTTAATTGCACATGGTAAATTCACTACGTATTCTGCTAATGAACACTTGGTTGGTTAGTGTTTATTGTAGTGGTCACGACAGTAAAAGTCCCTATTTAAGTGGAGTTCCTTACAGGCGGCTGGGCTTGACTCTCCTATTATGTGCTTTTCACTGCAACAGCCAGAGTGTGAGTGCAACAGGAAATGTTTAGTGTGTGTCGGGGTGTGTGTGTGCTTGGCGTATGTGTGTGTGTGTGTGCGTGTGTGTGTGTGTGCGTGTGTGCGTGCGTGTGTGTGTGTGTGTGTGTGTGTGTGCGCGTGTGTGTGCGGGTGTGTGTGTGTGATGTGTGTTAAATTAATTACTGAGGTTGATGGAGGATGTGAACCAGCCCGTTGACTTTGGAACCTCAGAGTTCGGAGGCCCGTGGAGATGAAGGAGGAGTAGGCCTCGCTGCATCCACCCACCACCGTCTCTCTAGTGGCGCTGAAAATCGCCCAGAGTGGCTTTTCCTCCGAACAAAATAAGGCTTTTAAGGCAAAGCGCTCACTGAAAGGCAGATCTCACATTGCCGACGACATCCATCATCATCACCGAGACGGAGTCGGAGTGAGACCACAGGGAAGGATCGGAGGTTTTTGTTTGACCCAGGGAATGCTCAGTGCAGCGCCACATGAAGTTATGTATAGTTCGGAAAACAATATGCCAGCTGAGGCTCCGATGAGTGAGTGGATTAGGAGGGAGAGGGTAAAATCGGAGTGACAATGTGACCATGTGGGGGCAAACATCTTGGATCGCCCTGGCCAAGGTCGTGTTGTATCGATGCCCAGGCGAGGCTGCCCAATGGGGAGGCATTTGAGGGGAAACGCTCCGGCATAGATTCCAGCTGTTTGAATTAGCGATTCACAATACGTAAACAGTCTCAGGCACGCCGGCCGGAGAGGAGTTCCCTCTCGACAAACAAGCACAAAATACCGCACCGATGCATGTGAAGGCATGGCATTATATCATTAAAGCGGTTTCTCTGATCTCGCGCCAAAAGACATAAGAATTTTTTTGTTACAAAGTAGGATGGTAGTTATAGGACACTGCAGATGAGCATTTGAAAGGAAATAAATAAATAACACCAGGCGTTCTCACATGTGTTAAGCGTTAATACCCACAACTGACGATGTCAGAAGAATGGCTGCACTTTCCGAGCTGCGTGAATATTGCTCGGAGGCACGTGGAAGCGGGTGAGGCTAAATCTTGGGTCACACGACGCGTTAGACTTTGGATTGGCGCTTGTAAAACAAGTATGCTCGGGTGTGGAGCCAAAACATAGTCCCACTGTCTCTCGATCGAGCCGGGGCCAGCTGTTTGCTGGGCCCCACCACCTTGAAACAAGAGTGGCAGACATGGTCTGGGTCACATTTCAGCCTTTCATTGTATCCCCCTTCTCACTCTCTCTTTCCCTCCATCTCTTTCTCTCTCACTCTGTTTTCCCTTGTGAACCAGTCCTGAATCAGCTGATTGTCTCAATCAGCAAAAGCAGCAGCCAAAAGCATATTGAAAGCATACACTCCTCCCACACACACACACACACACACACACCTCCCCAGTCCATGTTTCAAAGACAACCGTCTTTCATCCTCATATTTCAGAGGAGAGACAAACAAACGTGTTGAAAGTGTTCATCTGTATTTCGCCCCGTCTCCTCCGTTCCCAGACTCTCTCACGCGTCATCTGCGGAGAGCGATGTCACACCGGGTCCCCTTCGAGCGCGGCGACAGCGTCCATCTGTTTAGACGTGCGTTCCCTCACATCCTCTGCCACCTGTCCTGTCCTTAGTTAACTTATCTCGGGTCGCGATCATCAAGAAATGTATTAGTTGATGAGCAAGCACTGGAAATAAGGGAGTGTTCTGTATTATCCTTTTTTTATTATTACATTATAGTTGCCTGAAACAAATCTATGTGTGTGTGTGTGTGTGTGTGTGAGAGAGAGAGGGAGAGAGAGAAAGAGAAAGAAAGTTTTTATGTCAACATACTTTTTAAATAGATGGTTTTAATATCACAGTGCTGCGGCTTTTTGTCTCACAGTACTCATGATGTCAGTCTCGTTACCGCTGAATAAACGCGGTTCAGTCTGTTTGCCTCTCTCAGCTGCTAGTGCATTCACCATACTGATTACAAAAAGGTGGAGGTTCTTTATCCAATCCGACGTTAGACTCAAGTTTCCCAGCGCAAGCCATGGTGCAAACAGGTGCAACCATGAGCTAACTCCCCCCGTAGCATGCTTTCGATATCAGGTTTAAAAAATAAGCACTGAAACTCTGTATACCACTGTCTTTTGAAAACAAAAACAGCCATTTTTACATGTCTATGTAAGAGTTCAGAGAGGGTTTGTTTTTCCTCTTTGTTTCTCAGGTCGTTTGAGGTTGTTTCGGCGGCACGCTCATCAACACACGTCTCAGGCGGTGTTCTCGCTGGTGGTGTGGCAGGGCTGAAATAAAGTCTCGGTTTCAGGAAACCCAAAGACCATGAATCTGCACTTCAGAGACTACTCGCCTCGAGAGCCTCTTAACCTCAAGCTCTCTGTGTCTTTTGTCTAACGCTGAATGATGAAAGCTCAAGATGTCTCGAAAATGTTCAGCGTGGAGGAGCATCGCATCCAAGTGTTGTACCTCGAAGCTCACATAAACGCGAGTGTTTCATTTTACAATGGATTTCGCACCGGGGACCCATCAAGACGAGTTAGTCCTGATGCCCGGGCTTCAAGCTTCGGTACGAATCGGTTGCAAACACAGCTGACCTAGCACCTGTTTTAAAGCAAAAGGGATTGGCTGTGGGGCTCCTTTCCTCAGCCTCATCCCTGGTCCAAAACCTCTCCCATTTTTTGATTGAACACAGAAGATGGCATCTGTCTTAGTCTGGGGGAAAAAGAGGAGAAAAACCGAGAGAGAGAGAGAGAGAGAGAGAGGGAGGGAGAGAGAGAATCCAGAGAATATGAGAAACAGAATGAACTTGGACACAGTACCAGCTGCACTAATATGCTCCTGGATCGAGATCTACACCCCAAAAGCAAAACAGGCAGCCTTTTCAAAGCGAGGCACCACATCTTGATACCAAGACGTCATTGAGATCCTAGCCCCAACAGTCTCCAATTAGAAGGCAATCTGTTTCCTATCACTGCTCAATGGAACTTGATGGCTTTTGTTGGCAAGCCACTGATCATGGAACCCACAGCCATTTAACAGCGATATACTGAAGCGCAGCGCAATCCTAAAGATGGAGTATACAGTAGGGGCGGTCAGGATATTTTGAGCAGAGGGCCAAATCTGTCGTTGCGAAAATATAAATATCCCTCTTGTTTATGGATGCCTACGGCGGATGGCTTTTGGGGGGGGTGGGGCTACCCTTTTCGAGATGCCGCCACATGACGGGTAGTGTTTCCCTGCGCCATTGGCACGCCGTTAAAAGACGCGAGGGGCGCAGAAATCGCGGGCAACTCCAGAGGCCAGATGAAGGTGCATGGCCGTCTTTCAAGCGGCCGTAAGCTTTCCAACCCAGCCCAGGGCTCAGTGGCACAAGTGTGGAGGCTTTAGGGGGAGCCAGCTGTGTGTGTGTGTGTGTGTGTGTGTGTGTGTGTGTGTGTGGGGCGGGGGTGGGGGGTTGGTGGTGGCGGCCAGCATGATTCAGAGGTACCCGGTGGGGCAGACACACAGAGACGCTGACACACGGTAGAGAAATGTGCAAATGCTTCATCGTGTTTGTAGCGTGACGTGAGATACATTTTTCATTGCAAATTATAGGTGCAGTCTTTTATTATAATTTCAGCAGATTTTCCTTCAAATTCAGAGAAAAATACCTTTAAGCCAGTCAACATCTTTATTCGGCCCCACCAACACCCATAACACGTGAATCATATGCCATTATCTTGAATCCTACACAAGAGTGCTACACCCATAATGTCGATGCATATAGGGCTAAAGTCAGTGCCATGTAAATGCATGTGCTTCCAGAAGAAGTGCACGCCATTATTTATTACCACTGTAAGTACTCAGTAATAACTGAGCCCATTCCACTGAGAGCAGGAAATGCTTGAAAAGCATAAAGTAAACATGGGAAAGAGAGCCCATGGCTGGGGGCATGGCGAGGGCAAGGAGGTGTTGATGTGGGCGTAATTACTGTACACAAACTTCGGTCATGCTAATTTGGCACATGGGCGGCCACATTACGACACCCCAGATGAGAAGTCAAATTACCACACTGGCAACCGCGCATGTTAGCATAAACTTAACCAAACATGTACATTCTCTCTCTCTCTCTGTCTTTCTCTCTATATATCTCTCTCTTTCTCTCACCCACAAAAACACACACATGCACGCACACACATTCACACACACACACACACACACACACACACACACACAGGCGTGCACACTCACAGACACAGTGGTACACACACAGTTGGCGTCTGTCTGTATGAAGTAGGCGTTTGAGTGGGTTATTTTACTAACCCTGATTTTCTATGATAAAAAAAAGCTTTTGATTTTCTATGGAAGGGGACATCCCTTCCAGACAAGATAAATATGGTCCAAAAATGTCCCTTCCCTACAAATCTGGCTACAACTCTGACACTTACACATAAATCCAATGTTTTCTCTCTTTTTTAAAAAAAAAAAGACATCACTACACGCAAAGATCTCACTAACTGCCTCTTGGGATAAAATCAACTGCCACTCAAATGAACAATGATAAGCTAATCTAAATCGAGCACCATGTAATAGCCCAAATCCTTGAGTCATATTTGTGTGGGAGAAGCCAAAGCGACGGAGGGATGGGAGGGCTTGTGTTTGACATTAAGAGAAATGGCTGTGCTGCGCTGCACTCCTCGGCCCTGTTAGCTCTGTCTTATAAAAAAACACGCGCGGCATTCTCTGGACACCTCACAGACGCGGACGTGGCCCTTCGCCCAAACATGCAAGTCGACCTGTCCCAGGTGCTTCATCTCCCCCCCCCACAAGACCCCCACCACCACCACCACCCCTCCCCTCCACTCTCCCCGTCCATGGAGTGCTCCACTTCCTTTGCGTTTAATTGGTCTCTCTTTCCTTCCGCTACATCAGCCCCCCACACACCCACACACACTCATCCACGCACCCACACACACATACACATACACACACACACCCACACACCCACACACTTACACACACACACACACACACACACACGCATGCACGCACGCACATACGCACGCACGCACGCACGCACGCACGCACGCACGCACGCACGCACGCACGCACGCACGCACGCACACACACAAACACACACACACACACACACACACACACAATCCATCTGCGCACCACCACTACCGACCAAAAAAAAAACAAGGGATCCCGATTCATTTAGCAGACCTGGTGGAGAGACTCTGGGTGTTTGTGACCAAACAAATCTCGTCTTGACAAGGTGCTCCGCCAAGAAACGAAAACGGTGGAAAGATACCGACATGTGTGAAATTAGGCCGCGCTCTCTCTTGACGGCCAGCGGTTTTTATTAAATGAACCCTCAAATGTGTGATCCAGCGAGAGAAAAATCTTACAGCTACCACATGCGGTGGCCAAAGTCCAAGTCAAACACTCCGGCCGGTGCGCGCACCAAGACAGATGACTATAGGAGCGAGAGGCTGGCCAGCACAATGCAGCCCTATTCACTATTTATTTTCATAGTTCAAAGCACTGGCAGTAAACCATTTGGTGTCTGCTGCGGCCCGCGTGCTCCTCTGATTGCTAGAGCGAGCTTTTAAGAGCCCGCAAAGGTTTATAAAAGTGTCTGGTGCCAGCTACCGACATTGCATCCACCGCAGCGGGCTGTGCAGCGGGGGGGCTAAAGGGATTCCTATGGAGGGGGGGATCCTCCCGACAGGCTTGGAAGAAGAGGGTGGTGGTGGTGGTGTGGGGAGGGGGGGTGACAGGACTGTTTTGGCCTGGACTGGAGCAAACAGAGACCACATGAAAGCTGGGGGCTGGGTGCTCACCGAGGCCAGTGATAAGTAATGTCTCGCAGGCCATCAGCTCCAGGAGTCGTCTCTCAACCCCCTGTCTGGGAAGTGTTAGCCTGCCACGCTGTCATGGGCTACACAGGGCCACGGCTCTCTGCCCTGTTAAACACTGGTGATATACTGACTTCTGTGCAGAATAGAGGGCCCCATTTTATGATACTATGAATAGTCTCCTCATTGCAATGTCCTTGTATTAATAATAAATAATACTGTTTATTGCTGTACGCTGTACTTACTCTCTCACTCACTCTAAGTACATATTATTATATCATAACCTCATACCTAATAATAGATGGCTAAATATTAATACAAATTCCAATTATGATTGTATTACATTATGTATACGTGCATGACTTATTGATTAATTAAGTATTGAGTGCTTATGACCCGAGGGCAGTTAGAAAAGAAGGGGTTGATAAAAGAGATGGACTGTCTTAATATGCACTGAAAGAAGTCAAGTATAGATGAGCACATAAAGGCCTTGAGGCCGACTAATGCGTTTGGAGACATATTTTAACAGGGTGGGATTTCCCTTACGCCATCCAGCGATTTCTGTCCTGATGGATAATGACGGAAAATCAGTTCAATTGCTCAGTTGGAAATATGCAGAAGGAGAAAGAGAGATTGCACAAGTCATAAAAAGGGTGGACTGTTGGAAAAGCGAAAGAGAAAAAACGAAAGAGCAAAAGAGAAAGAGAAGCCGAATGAGGGTTGAGAGAGGGAGCAGGAGTCAGCTCTGTTGCCCTTATAAAAATACAGTAATGATTTTATTACAGTACGCACTAACAATTTCAGAGTTGTTTACCAGCTAAGTTGGAATAGAAATGTACCAGTAGCAGTATTTTTTTTTACACAACTGTGTCTGTTTTATGCTTTAAAAGCTTTAAAAAATCCCATCGACTTGTAGCCTACATGGCTTGACTTTGACTCGATGGTGGTCCTGCTGTGTGAAATTAAGCAAGTTGCCTCGGTGCCCAGCTGTTTTAGTATTGCTTTTGTTTTTTCACCAAACACACCCCTTGGACCCTTGTTTCGCTGAAACGTAGCAGAGAGATGACGGACCGTGAACTGAAGCTGGGGAACGCAGGAACGTGATGGCAGAGGAGCGGATGGAGACGGGCCAACGTACACCCGTCATATTTTGTTACATGTAAAATCATCGCACGGTTAAGATTACATCAGGCACCTCTCCCCACTTCCCCCTCCCTCACAGTTGCTCTACATTCACTTCTACTCCGGGCCTATCAGTCAAAGGGACTCAGGAGCCTGACATGCTGAAACTGTGCTAAACTACTTTCTGATCAGATTCTACACTCGGTCAGCTACAGTAACAGTGTGCCATTTTGATTTTTTAACATCACTACCTAAACAAATCTTGAAATGAAAAATGGTGTATACTGTATATGTCACACCGTGCTGTACAGTACATCAGTGACTTTCCGTCTGAAGGTAATTCATTCATAAACTAGTGTGTGCTGTCCAGTTTTAGGTCTTGGTTCTTTTTGTTCACATTTTCAAAGAATGTCTGGGAAGGAAACTGGAGGATGTGTGCCACGGAACTATGTGCTCCCATTTTTCCATTCTCTAGATTCACTCCTTTTTTCTGTAAATAGCCTTTGTTTTGTCTCGGTGAGAAACAACATACAGGCTGGTGACTGCCACACCAATACACACGTACAAATAGCGCTGTCTGAATAGGCCGCATTGTTGATGTATAGTAGATATACGCCAATAGTTGTGATTGACGTCCACAGCAATAAACAAACATATTGTCCTTTTTTTCTCCAGGTTACCTTTTCTGTAGCCCATTTCAATGGAATCTATTCAAGGTGGAGGACTGTATACGTGGCCCAGAACCTTTCAAAAGAGTTGTTTCAAGGTTAGGAAGAAAGGAAAAACAAACCACAAAAGCTTTTGTTCAGAACGGTCTGGGAATACCATGATGGCAGTTGCAGTGTCAGCAGCACTGAAGAGAGAAAATTAAAAGTGGCTAAGATACTCAAGTATCTCCACATCAAACTGCTGTGACACTGCTCTCCCAAGGCTGATGTCATTATACTCTCCATCAGATATAAATCATATTTAAAAATAGAAACCCACAGCTAAGACCCTGTCTGACAACATTAAAAGGCCATTTCCATGTGTTGGGTCATAAGGAAAGCAGATGATTACTGTGTGATCCTCCATGTCCTCTGCATTTCCGGCTGTTTGTTTGGGGGGAACAGCATAAAGCCACAACAGTAATCTCAGGGATAATATGGTAATAAAGCAGAGATAGAATACCCGGGCACATAATCTCAATTTTGAGAGGCAGGAAGTTCCTTTTTTTCCATAATTCCACATGACATCATCCTTAAGTTTTCACTGCTGTTTGGAATGCCATCCTTCTCCAGTCATTCACCAGCAAGACCAAGGCATAACAGTCCAACTTCATTATTCTTTCAAGTGGCCACACAGTTAAAAAACCAACAGCTTCAGACCATAGCAAAGAAAACCCAGAATCTTCAAGCAACTAACAGTAGGGCAGATGGATGCTGGTTTAGAACTAAGTTGAGGGGGGGGGGGGGGGGGTGTGGCCTTAAAAGCTGTATTACAGATGTGCTGGATTCCCTTAAGTTTATAGTGATGCCACCAGCCCACCCAGAGCATAAGGCGTACTAGCCCTTTGAGAGTTATGATCACCAATATGTGATTAGAATGTTGCTAAAGCTATAAGATTCGATCTGATGATATAATAATGGATTCAAGCGACCGGTAATTGCGTTCGATACGGCTCTGATTGCATTGTGTTTGTCTTTACGCCAAAGTAAATTCTGGAGCTATACACTGTATAATTCTACAACAAGTTGTAAAAAAAAAAAAACGTTTGATCTTCTCGAAAACGAGATATAAGCTGACTCCAGGTCAGTGCTGGCCCTGATCTGGACCGATTCTCCTTCCAGTATCTGGGAGGGCATCCAGAAAGCATGCCTGCGTTCACTAACCCTTAAACTCCAAATTGTCATCACCAGTAGGTCTTGCAATAGTCGAGTGTAAGTGCATACACTTGGCGGCTAAAAGATGGATAACAGTAAATCACATGCAAAACACCATGCGTTGCCCTTTGGATCAACTGCATAGACCTCGTGAACTTCTCCTTCACTAAAAAGCTTTTCAGCTTTTATGTGAGCTCCACTCATGGCTGATAGATTGTCCTTCCCCTCTTTGTTGGAGCCACCTTCGGCGGACATCTTGTCATGATGTTTTTGCGACCCATTTGAAGTGCCATGGCTGCGGGCCCGGACAGGAACGTGCGGCCTCATTGGCTGCTTGCACCTCCGTGACCCACAGCGCACCGATGACATCAGAAGCTGTAAAAATGAGGCTATGCAATGTTAGCATTACAGTCGTAAAATATTTTCCCAGAAGCGCTATAGCGCCGGAGTTTGCTTTCAGCCGCCCGATACAGTATGCTGCTGACCTCCTTCAACTAGCCAGTATGGAGAGCATTTAGAGTAACCTCGGTGCTATGCCAACACTGGGGGGGGGGGGGGGGGGCTACGATCAATGTGCTTCACACTGGAGTTATTTTGTCTGCTAACATAAACATAACCACAGGAGAGAAGTGTCCGTAGAAATATACCATTCCCATGATGCAACTGAAATTTACAGCACCACACATGGAATGAGTCCAAAGGATGACCTAACGTGCCTTAGCCTTCTTGACGTGGGTGCGTGAAGCTTATGAAAGCTGTAATTCTCCAGGCTATAACTCATGTTTAATGTATTATCAAGCCATTATAAGTGTAACTACTGCAATCAACGCCTGTATGGTAGACTGCACCGAAGACATCAGCACAACACCGTCCTTCTTTTGCACCAATACAGTGATCTAAAAAGAGTGATGTTCAGAAGTCGATTACTTTAACAAATGTTTACAATGATTTATTCGGGTCTTTGCCTCGTTTAGTCCACGGAGTATGGTTGGTAACATTACAGATCATTACATGGTCTGTGAGTTGAAGCCTTTTTGCTAACCAGTAGGGGAAAAAAAACTTAATGGACACTATTTTTCTTTGCTTAAGTGCTTTAGTTTCTGTGTATGTTAACCACGCTTGGCACGGTGTCATGTTTATACAAATCGCACAGATCAAAATGCGTTCGTGCCTCAATGTGTTTGTCTGTGTGCTTACGTTAAGTGCATGCACCTGTGTGTATGGTGTGTGCGTGTACACAAGTCAACATCCTGGTCATTTCTTTTTTGTGTGTGAGGGCATACCTGAGAAGTCATACCAAGAGTGTGTGTGTGTGTGCATGAGAGAACATGCCTGTCAGCGTGTGTATTGATGGATGCACATATCTAGCAAAAGAACAAAAATAAATCTGGATCCAACTGTAATAACCGCACAGCTGACCAAGAGCCACCAACCCAGGCGCCAGAAGCTCCCCCCTCCCACCCACCCACCCGCCCGCCCATCCAGCCATCCAGCCATCCAGCCCCAAAGCACACTCAAGCCACTGATTCACAGCCACTGATTCATGTCTCTCAATGTGTGTGTGTGTGTGTGTGTGTGTGTCTGTGTCTGTGTGTGTAGGTGTGTAGGAGAGAAGGAGGGAGAGAGAGAGAGACTGCTTGTAAGTATTTTAAGGAGTATGTACAAATGTAGCAAACAAAAAAACTAAAGTCTTTACTTGGAAGAACTTAGTTGGTGGCAAGCCAGAGCCCGAGCCACCAACCCAGGCCAGCCTGTTGTTCCCCTCACGCACGCACTCACCCAGGCCACACAAGCCTGTGTAAGTACGACAGTTTTGGGAAACATCACCACCGTAACTTAGATGTTGGTTAGTTGAACGATGCGCGTTGTACCATGTTAGTAAAAAGCTAACTTCCATAGTCGTACGGGGAAACACACTCCTGGCTGGTACAGCGCACCCACGCCACACAGCGCCCCTTGGCTGGTCTGGAGTTCCACCACCCACCCACTCACCCAGGCTAGTATAGCGCACCCACGACGCTACACAACACATCCCCTTGGCGCAGCAGCAGCGCTGCACAGCCGCTACGACCCCCCCACCCCACTCTCCCCCGGCTCTGGAGCGGGGTGCATCTGGATGAGCCGTGTAATTAGGTCTTCACACGGAGGACCCCAGAGGAGCGGGAACATGACGTCTCCCCAGGGCCGCCGCAGATGTGCTGACAGCGGCAAGGGCCCGCTCCGAGCGCACAGTGAGTTATGGCCCGGGCGGGCGCGCTAGCGGCCACGCTAACACATTTAGCAGTGCCACGCTCGGAGCCAAATGAACGCTTCGCCCGAGAACAATAGGGGGAAGTTAAAGGCAAACATGATGAATGCTGTTTAGCTTGACAAAGGCCCACATAAATGAACGACTCTTAGTCACAGAGCTACACTTGTGAGTCAGTGGTTTGAGACCCCCACCCCCCCACCTCATCCCCACCACCGCCACCTCTCTCCACCCCTCCTCTCCTCCAAACTGTGTGGAACTTGGATTTGTTAATAATCATTAGTCACAGCCTTAGGCCTGGAAGTAGAGTGTGACCGACATGGTAAACATGTTTCCAGATCTTTCTTACATCCCCTCGCTAGGCTGGCATTAGTGCCGAGTAAGCATTTAATTGAATAATGATGTAATTGTTTTTTCTGGATAGCATGGAACCCCTCCCCCTCCTCGCAGAAACAAGACAGATTAGTTTCTGACTTTCTTGAAACCTTCCTCCTTGCATCTTCAAAGGCTTGAGGTAAGTTGTGGTTTCCATGTTTGAGTTATGTGAAGTCACCATATCTCAGGACGCACACATGGATGTCGTTAAAAAACAAGGGTACTATCCGAAGGACAGCAATTTCTTCAGGGGCATACATTTGTGTATTTACAGTGGATCTATACAATGCCCACACTCCATTGCCTGGAGGGTTAGCATTCCTTGCATCGAAAGTTTGACATTGTGTTGTCAGCTAAGGACTAACAAGTACTTTGCATCATCATAACATAAAATGGGCTTTTAAAAGGTATCTGTGATATGTTGATGGATACAGAGTGCATCATTAAGTGCCAAATTCAATTCAGCCCTGTCTTGAGGCGAGTGGTGTCTACAATGGATGCAGGCTTCTTCTTTAACAAATACCAGCTGAGGATATCTGTGAGGGTCTGACTCAAACCCACTCTCTCTCACTCACTCTCTCCCTCTCCCTCTCTCTCTTACTCACCCTCTCCCTCTCTTTCTCTCTCCCTCTCTCTCTTACTCACCCTCTCTCTCTCTCTCTCTCTCTCTCTCTCTCTTTAGCAATGTTTTATTTTTTCCAGAGGATGACAGAACTGGTGTAGTCACAGCCAGTAATTTCTGGCAGCTGCCGACCCCCCTGTTTCCCTATCCTACCCCCACTATCCTCCTCTTATCTGTACATGAGGTGAAGTTTTCCACGGGCATGATGTCCCCACCAACCACCCAACAGTCAACCCCCCCCCCCACACACACACACACAAACACACACAGAGACACACACCCCATTCGACCAAGTGCCACAGGACCCACTGGCTGTTGTCAGAGGCAGATGCTTTCGGTGGGGTGGGAGAGAGAATTCCTCAGCAGAGAGACTCTGACTTTTTGGGATGGGGTGGGAGGGAGAGAGAGAGAGAGAGAGAGAGAGAGAGAGAGAGAGAGAAGTCCACCGCACTGGCGTGCCATTCGCCCAACCAGGCCTCCTCTCCAAGGCCTGGCAAGTCCTCAGAGGAATCTCCAAGAGGGAGGGAGAGAGAGAGAGAGAGAAAGAAAGAAAGACTGGAAGAGAGAGGGAGACTTGAGCTAATTTGCTGTTGCACTTCCAAGAGTGATGCCTCAGAGTTTAACCACAGGACCATGGCTTGTTTTGAAAAAAGAAAAAAAATATGCAAAAATATGCATGACTATGTCCTCTCTTTGGGGGGTGGGGACGGAGGGATCAGAGTTAGAGGCTCTGTTAGGGAGAGAGACAGAATAGCCCACAGTCACACACGCTATGAGAGGCTGGCTCGACTGACCGGAGAGGCTTTTTAAACAGTCCAATATACATAGAATCCACAGGTGCGACACACGGGGAAGTTATTGAGGAGAATGTAACGGCGCAAAAAGAATGTGTTTAATGCTTCTCCGAAGAGCAATGTTTTGCGTTTGGCAGTAACGTTTCTGAGTAAACAGCAAATTCCTCCGAGTGAAGTCATACCCCCAGAGCGATCCAGGTGAGGCCTGTCCCATGTGTGCGCGCACACTCACTCATACACACACACACACACACACATGTGAGCGTATGATAAGTAACACGAGGTCATTTTATCCGAGAACAGAGGCTCCTCCGATCGCAGCTAAACTCACAGGAGCTGCTCACCATGTGTACGTCTGGCCCTTGCAAGCCCCTGTGCTTTGGTTGGGCTGGTTTCCCCCAGAGTGGGCAGTTCTTTGGGTCGCTCTAATGAGATCCTGTTGGAGGAGTCTGCCTCTGCTGCTGCTGCTTGCCTGCCTTCACTGCCGTCAATGTTGCAGCCACCGCTGCTGCTGCTGCGCTCACAAACTGAACTCATTTA
>NC_085014.1:16308041-16383041 GCF_963854185.1 Sardina pilchardus | reverse complement strand
CTGTGTGCAGTGAAAGTATCTCAGCAACATTTGTTTCTGATTATTTTGGTACAAAGTATGCGTTGAGCCGCTTGAGTTTGCCACAGACGAGCATTTGATTTGGGAAGCTGGAGAGCGGCCATGTTTTCTTTGAGCAGCGAGAGGACCTCTGGCAGACCAACCGTTGCACCACCCATCGCAGAAAACATTTGGAGACTCCACGGCGAACCCAGTGAAAAAAAGTGTGTATGTGTGTGTGTGTGTGTGTGTTGGGGGTGGGGGGGGGGTGGAGGTAAGGGGGAATGTGTTTGGTTCGACATTTATTTTCAGAAGGGAGACAAAAATGTACACATATTCCTATTATCATCTGCACAGCAGACCCTCGCTCGCTTTGCCTGGCAGTGGCGGGCCGCTGACGGGAATGGTCCATTAGGTAGCCCGAGCGCGCGCTCCCGGCGTAGTCGTGGCAAACAGCGGGAGTCGTCACACCCAAGGTGAACAGCGCGCTCCACCACCACCACCACCACCACCACCACGCAGCTATTTGATATTGTTTCCAGACCCGTCCCTCTCTCCGAGAGGGGAACGTATGGCAGCCTGAACCTCTCTCTACTGCCAGAGGAGCAAGTACTAAAATGACAGATGATAAAAAAAAAGGAAAGGGGTTTAGTGTGTGTGTGTGGGGGGAGAGGGAGGGGGGGGTGGAGAGGAGAGGAGGACAGCCCTTATCTCAGGTATCTAATGACCTCAAGAGGCCTGGCTGATCCATGTTGGTTTTCCCCAAATAAAGCCAAGACCCAAAAGGAAAAAGAGGGAGTCTTGTGGCTGGACCCCCACGCCCATTTGGAAGCAATTCTGGCATCTGCCATCTGAAACTGTTTGGCAGTGATACTATCATACATTCCCCAAAATAATGGATTTCAAAAGATCTTTTCGGAGACGAACACATCCCTTTCAGAAGATCTTATCGATCAATGTTTTCAGAGCGCTTACAGAGAGGAAGGGGGGATACCCCCCCACCACACACACACACACACACACACACACACACACTTTCTCTCCCAACACCCCCAATTTCAACTCTTACTCTGCTTTGAAGAGGTTGATTACTTATAAGTGTTGTCATTATTAAAATCTGCAATGCAAAGTGTTCACTGTAAAACCACCTATAATGTCAGTGCACGGGTTCATAGATTCAGCATGGCTTCCTGTCACATCCAAGGTCGCAGTATAACTGTCATCACAGATTACTCAAGAATACCGCCTGGGTTCCAAGTGGAAATTAGTTATCTTGGAAGTGACCAACACGCTGATGTAACACTAGGATCCAATAGCAGAAAGAGTCTGTATGATTAACAGTAGGGTATGCAATAAATCTGACCACCCTTCTTTAACAGACCCCAGTATGAATCTTAAGTTGGAAACCTTTCAATTGACCTATTGCATTCACCGCTATTCATCAAGGAAGCTAGGCTGTTAGATATCAAAAGATATGGCAATATTATATCACTTTGCGGCTGCCAGGTTACAAGCATTTTGACCGTATGATATAATATGCCCTCAAAGTGTTTACACTGTTACCACCAGATATTTGGCAGGATTAATTATGAGGTTATGGCCTTTGACTAAGTGCACATTCAGCAAAAGTCTGGAAGGCAAATCCTCATGTTGGTGTAACCTAAAACTCTGCAACATTTACATGTTTTAGCGGTCAGACATTGCCCAGATTTTATTGAGCAGAGAAATGTTATCAGAAACAAAAATTTGATGGAAATAACTTTAAGAATAATTATTGATAAAAACAAATTAAAAAAAGAAACAAATGGTTTTCAGTCTGAACAACTTCATTAGCCTCTTCAGTATTATTCTGGAGCTATTTAGTCTCAAATACAAATTAATTTATCAACTCTAACTGCCCTGGCTGACTACTTGCCACTTAGTTCAAAGTCAAACCTAAACATCTAGTGGACCAAACTTTGGACCCAAGTTGCTGGCAAACTTTTCTAATGCTACAACCATGAATCCAGTCCTGGGTACCAAATGCCCATATCTTTAAGAACCACCTTCTGCTGAAATGAGATACCGAACACTCTGCATATCAAAAGGCCTTTTTTCCACTCAAACTAAATTCAGCTGACTTTGATTTTTGTACCACCTCATCCAGGCTACCTGTACCTTCAATGGGTTTACTGTAAGCAGCTTAAAGTACCTTTTCAAACACACTAGGCAGCCAATGGGGGGGGGGGGGGGGGTCTATATAGAAATGTTCCCACATATCACCAGGACAGTGTGCTGATAAAATATTCAGCAAAAATTGAATGCGAAGGATGATTTTGAAATACAATATGCCTACCGTCTATGCTTGAAATAAATAAACGTTGGATGGACCATGTTAAGACTTGCACCTGAAGTCAAATACACCACTTCGATTTTCCCCAGTGGAGGATTTTAGAATGTGTGTGTGTGTGTGTGTGTGTGTGTGTGTGTGTGTGTGTGTGTGTGTGTAACTGACTACAATGGGCCAATATTAGAAATAATACCCTCACCAGACAGATGGAAAATTGTGGCCACTGACTGCTTCTACACTAAGCATTTTTTTTTCTTCCAGCTCAAATCTTACTCAAATCTAATCCATTTAATCTAATAGACCAATTAAAGTTTAGCAGAAATACACTGCTTTGCCAGCAATTAAAATCGTTCTGAAAAGTTCATCAACAGCACAATTTTGCTATTTTTCCCCTTCATCTGAACCATAAAATGTTTTTTGAATCAGTACAAGAAAAAAAAAAAAGCCACATGGATGTCTGGTCTGCCTTGTCCATTTGCAGGGAGTAAAACAATAAGACGCAACAGCACCAAACTGAAACTGTGTTTGTAATCATCGACCACCAGTGCACCTGGCAAATCACTCCTCACTTTCCTTCCTTTTTTTCCCGATCACTAATGAAAATAACTTCAGGAACATCCAACAACACCTTATAAAGCAGCCACCCTCTCGTGGCAGAGCGAGAGCCCAGAGGGCCATATTTCCGCCGCCGCAACCCTGCCTCTTAACGCACCGCAGCGAGCAGAGCCGCACAATCGATTCCGAACATGTCCGGCGTCAGCTGCGATAGAGATGCCGTGAAAATGCTTCTGCACGCCTGCCGATTGGGTTACAACCCCTCGCGCTGGGGTGGAGGGGTTGGGCTGGGCTGGGTTGGGCTAGGCTAAAGGCTGGGCTGGGCGGGTGATCAAGCGAGCGAACGAACGAACCCCGGCCCCTGACTTAATCCCCCCCAATGGTGCTCAGGGCGCTTAAGTGTTTTCGCTGGGCCCCGGCTCGAGAGAGCGACTGGCCTCGAAACTTTATCTGAGCCCCGGAATGTGCTCCGATCGCTAATATCCACTCATTAAAGCACGAGGAACTGATATCGGAGGGGCTTTTTTTCAGTCATAAAGCCTCCACTCCTTTGCTTCAATTACAGAGGGATATAAGCGTCAAGGGATTAACCTTGAGTCAGACCCCCTGACCCCTGGCACATATATTTTTCGGTCTAACTACACAGACCAAAGCTGCGGGACATGTTCATCTTTTTACTGCATACATTACCCATAATTCAGTGTGTTCATCTGGCCCAAGGACATGCAATATGCACGGTATGGTATGGGGAAGCCATCAGTTTTCCACAAGAATCAGTGCGGCATGGGTTATTACCTGCATCGAGAGAACCTGACACAGGAAATCGCCTTAAATAATCCCTGTAGGTGCATTTTTTTGTCTGCCAGTTAAGATGATTGCATAAAGGGAAATTATTAGGGAATTAAGTGGAATGGAAAGCATTACTGACGCATACCATTATCTGAGAGTCATATGAATCATCGTACACAGTGGTTTCGAACTCCAGGGGTTTGACACGGTTGACTTAGATTAAGAGTGGAATTAAGTCATTCCAATAAATACATTGGTTCTTTATGGACGAACTTTGTCCTTCCCTCACTCGCTGTTTTGGCTTTCTGTTTAAACTTGCCGCAATGTTTTGCCGAGAAGGGAGGCTTTCACTGTGTGGCCGGCAGGCTGCCATCCCTGGAGGAGCAGGTACTATTCCAGGTAAAACGGGGATAATAGCGCAAAGTGGATATACGACAGGGTCCCTCACATCTGCTTTTTGACCTCTTGGTGGCCGTAAAACCGGCTGACCTGTAAAATGCAAAAGACAGAGTCGATAGAGAGGCTGCTGGATGGAAAAGTGCTCCTTTTTTTTTAAATTCGACAACTTATTTGGCAGAGGGGAAAAATATGAAATACAGACTACTCATGTCTGTTTGACAGACACAGAAATAGTGCGATCCTCTCAGACACTATGCTCAGATATGGAGTAGTGGATGAACAAAACCTTCCAATCTCTCTTGTATTTGTGAGCGGGACTATATTTAGCTGTCTGTCTTCAATAAGAGAATAATTATTTGTCTTCTTCTCGCAATGATCATTGTAAACACATTTCTCCTTGATGGTGATTGAGTATGACTTAATACTGCTGATTTTGTTGGAAAACCCTGACCCCACAGCACCTTTGGTCTAGTCAAGTAATCTCCTGGCAACGTGAACCTCTCTGTGGTGCCAATAAAGATCTGTTGACACTCTTTTGAACCGACCCAACGGTCAACAGCTCGAACACATCAGTCAGGATAAGGGTGTAATGTTTGGCTTCGCCTTCCGTATGATCCGACGCTGGTCAGAAAACAGAGTGTTCTTGCTGAGCTGACAAACAAAATACCCACTGTAGACACTGATTGTATTTCAGTTCTCTGAAGTGTGCTTTGTGTGTTGGGCAGAGGCATCGGAGGGTTGTGTGGTGATGATGACGACTACCATGGTGAGGATGATGTACTGTACTACTGATGTGGTTTCGCGAGCCAGACGCTTGGCTAAATGGTCTGGTACTGGTTGTGACGTAACGTGGTGGCTGATGAATCACCTACTGTAAGTAAACGAAGGCTGTTGACTGACAAGCAAATAGCCAATCATAAGGCAATTGTTAGCTCAGGTTTATTCCCAGTCAAACAATGGAAACTAAACATTTGAACCGTAGGTAAAATCCTTATTTGTTATTAATTCCACAACATGCCAAAGAAAAGAAAGAAAGAACATTTTTGTTTACCAGAGGTATGTATATACCCCAATGATTGACACTGAAGATAGCCAATGAGAGTGCAACTTTCAAAATCCTGAGAACAGCGGCAGCCCAGGCATAAAATAAGTATCATATGTTCTGTGCCACTTTGGGGGCAGGGCACGCTAGTCTGGGCCAACCACTGAAGTAACATGATGCCGTTTAGTCTCACTGACAGCAGCTGATGGTAAGAGTTTGTGGCTATTCACAAACCTCTCATACTAAGCCCTGGAAGAAACAAAACAGGAAAGGATGGCATTTCTACTTCATACATGGTTTAGCTTTCCCCCCCCGGATACCCCAAAGGATAAACACAATAATACAGAGCAATGTGACACGCGCAAACACAGTTATACATGTCACATTACAGTCCCTTAACACGGCGTCTGACGGTGGCTATAACAGAAACAAACTGCTCTGACTTAGTTTATCATACAAATACATCTCATGCAGCACAAACAAGGAGACGTGAGGCTGTATCAATACAAAATGGCAGCTCTATTTATGCTGAGTGATATACGATCGTTGAAAAAAAAAGGTCTTTGCCTCAGTCTTCTGAGATGGAGGTCCTGTGTTTTCCTACAGGCTAGACTCTGAAATCCCCACAAACGCTGGCCCGTGTTGAGCGCCCCTCGCCCGTGACCCGAAGAGAGCACCCTTTTTCAGGGTGGGAGGGGGGAACTGGGAGGGGCGGGGGGACTTCACCCACCCATACTGACCAGACAGCTTCGCTCCTGTGAAAAGGCAACAATGCCACACAAGTGGAAAGGCGGTGAAGTTGCTTTCCGCAAAGGCAAACCACCGAAAATATTTTGATTCAGTCCATAAATCTTTCCGTCTGTCCGACGGGCAAGAGAGCAAGAGTGGCAAAACAAGGCGGCCGCTGTGTCTACAATACGTCAAAGACGTCTAAAGCCATCGATGTACAATGCTTTCTGCAGAAATGAGCTGATGAGTGACACACGATTGTGGTGCTCTGTGTCAGTCACAGTGTACACCTCTGTCCAGGGTGACATATCGGAAACCACTCACCTGAAAGCTAAGCCAACCCCACTGCCCACTGATCGATTCCCCAGAGATGACGTCCTAAGGCAGGCCCGAGGACCGCAGAAAGTCTGCTGGCACGGTGGTACACCTTTACTTCAATTCACAGCAATCCCTCTGATGTAGTGCAGCACTTTTGGTTGTACATATTTATGGGGAACGTATATTTGTCGGATAACAGATTAGTTTAAATGCCATATATTTCATGCTATGAAACCCACCTAAATTCATAGACAACTTCTGTGAGTTTTTATAGCAAATAAAGTGTTTCCCTTGTATCCTTTGGACACACTTCTCAACGATCATAGGAAAGGGTATGAAATACATGAGAGTAAGCCAAGCTTAACTGCATAACGACACTGAAACTAGCAGAAGCAAAGGAAGTCGCATTTTTATGCGTTTTGTAGCTTTGACCTTTTGAAGACAATGACCCAGTATGAACATGAAGCCGTGATCATCAACAAGGCTACTACAACTTTTATCATGCGTAGGGGGTTCTCTCACTACTTTGGTCCATCCAGGTCGGCCAATGATATCATATGCTAATGTCTTTAGCCATTTATTGAAAATTCAGGCTAATGACATATAAGATCAGCCAATGAATGAATATGTGAGAAGACACAGAGAAGCATTAGCACGAACACATGAAGTCTTCATGGGAAAACAAATGAAGAGAGAAAAGAGATGAAGAGAAAAGTTGTTTTCCTTCATTTTCGAACATTATTTTGCCCAGATGGTTAAAGAGTGCTCTTTGAGAACAATAACATTAGCCCTAGCCATTACTGAAGAATCCAAAAGCTGTTAAATAGCAAGCTGTTCAAACAGAGCTTAAAGGCCCCGACACTTTTATTGAAACGAAAACTCGAGTTTCCTTAAATATAAAGCCCTCTGCTCTCTGCCAAGCGGTGTATTGTTCAAAGACCAGAATCCTGGCTTGATCTCGCATTTCTGTGTGATCTGGCACAGTAAAACCCGCCAAACCCAATTGCCAACAGAAATTCGTGGGTGCCCACCTCTGCCACTCTTCGAGGCGTAACACAGACATCACTTAGGTGGAAGCCCCATGCCCCATGAAAGGAAAAGGCATCAAAGAGACCATTAAACACAAACCGAGGAAGCAAAGCAAGGTGGTACCTGGAATTGTGTTTACCTCGACTATATGATGACCATTAATTGATAAAATACCCCCGAGAGAGGAAACTGGAAATCCACTTAATGTGAGAATAGATTACACACACACACACACACACACACACACACAGAGACCACATTGATGGAGAGCGTTCTGGTTGAGGAAGGCCACCTGGAGGGCCTACTGCCTGGCTACCCACCGTGCTGTGAGTGTGAAACACGACAGCTTACAGTCATGACTCACTGGTCAAGAGAAACGACATGGGTGATGGGATTCGCCTATCACCCATTATAACCCACGACGCTGTGCAGTAATTCCTCCCTTTCACCCTGGCTAAGTCCAAATGATACATGAGGGGGGGGGGGGGAAGCGGTCGGCGGTCGGCTCGGAAGTCGACGGAAAGTCTCAGTGGCTGGCGCTGCCACCGCCGGAGTATAATATTTATCTAAAGCGTCAGTAGGAGCACATATTTCACCAGGCCTCTGCTGCAGCCCCCTTTTGCGATGAGGGGGAAATCCCTTTGGTGGTTATCAGTGCTTAATTTCGCAAAGCTGCAGGCGGACACTTCGATGACACCGTAGCAGGGTAAGTGAAGTACCAAAGACTAACTTCTATGGCAAATTCATTGCAGTGGAAGTTGCGTAGACTTGACGCCCAGTGTGGAGAGGAGGGCCTAAAGGTGCTGATACATGGGGCAACTTTTTGAGCAGTTTTGCTGGGCAGCCACATAACGAATTCCACATGTTCTGTTTGGATGATCATAACTGATCAAAGTTTTCCAGAAAAAAAAATCGATGGGAATGTGGCAAACTGCCAAACAGCAAACTGCCAAACAATATTTAATATACACACAAATTGCCTTGTGTGCCAGTAGTTTAAGAAAAAAATGTGTGCGCAGAGAAAAGGGTAGTGCCCTCGACAACAGCAATGCAAGAGGTGGCTCTGATAAATTATGCATCCATGGGCAGGATCTGGTTACTGCCGTATATCCTGTGTATCATGTTTGCTGACTGTATAAATGTCGTAATTGAAACGTAAAGCAGGGATCCTGAGATACAATATTTACACAAAACACCTCACATATGGAAGGAATTGGTGGACAGCTGCTTTCAATCGGTGGGGGGGGCCTGGGCAAAAGATACTCTTTGAAATGAATTTGAAATGAAGAGGGAGGGACATAAATCAGAGAGCGTCTCGGCTACCTCACAGATTCGACTCTGTGGAAGTATTATGTTGGAGGTGAAATCAGAGTTGTGCCAGACTGCCCGGCTGGTACATTGCAACCCTCACATGCCAACATGCACGCGAAGTGAAAAAAAAAAAAACAGACACACAGCCAGGCATTGCAATAATTCTTCAGCAAAACCCGCCTGGAATACGATACCAGGAGCCAGCCAGGCTGTACCCCAAGGACGACTCGCAGGGCAACTTATCACAAAAATAGTCTTCATTATAAAATAACTTTGATGGGCTCAGCATAGGAAGTATAAAGGGGTGTATTAGACAATAGAGCAAGACCCGCACAGTAGAGTAAACAGGAAAGGGTGTAAATGTTGCTTGGCAACAGGCCTAACAATAGAACGAAGAGAAGGCATATATGAGCTCCTAACTCCTAACCAGAACATAACTGCCGTCAAGAACCGTGTATGTTTCTAAGAATAAATGAATAGCCATTGTTCACTTGAAGATATGATTCACTTCATCTCCCTCCAAACGATAGCCATTGCTTGGTGTAAATTCTATAATCCAATAATACTCTTGGCGCCTTGATGTGTCAATAATGTTGATGACAGGACTTTCAGTCCTCTGTTGGGCCTGTCTCTCCACACTGAGATGGGCTGCACTGCAGCAGCGTTACACACACACACACACACACACACAGTAAGTCACTGATAGGCTCTTAGTGGCTGCTTGCCAGACCATGCAGTCAGCAACACACACACAGACATACATACACACACACACACATAAGAATATATGCATACTTCCTTCTCTCTCATTTCCTTGGGTTACACGCACGGCAGACCCCTGAGCATCAACGCCCATCACGTAAGCCCCCGCTAAGCTCTCGTTTCATTCAGACGCCGCGGGATGAAACAGATGACTCCAAAGGATGGGTATGTGCTGTGTGTGCCTGCGTCCTAAGCCCTTTGGTGCTCCTATGACTCCAGCCACATTGCGCTCTGGATGGCTGGCTAGGCTGGGATGACTGACGCTGGCCCCGTCAGACAGACTCCATTTCCTATTGTTTCAAAAGTTGCTCCTACGAGTGCTGTATGTCTTACAAGGACAGATGGCGACTGTCAAACAAGTAATCTGGAGAAAAGAAAACGTATGTTTTTTTTTTTTAGACTGGGTAGAGCTACATGCTCGGATGAAATCAATTTTGAGGGATTGACAGGGGTCCCGAGAGGGCGGATGTGTCGGACAACTTCTTCTTTCATGTGGATGCACTAACAGTCAGGGCTTGAATGGTGCAAATACATTTGGGAGTGGGAGAAAGCTGTGAACTAACATTAATCAAAAAGATATGTCCTTTTCATTCACTATAAAGCCTGGGGGAGCTGTATACAAGCAATGGTGGAATAAGGATACAAGAAAGAACTCCACCAAGCTGGAACACAAGCAACTCGGCAAACAATCTGTTGATCCCCCAAAAGCCATCTGATATGAGACGGCCTGAGAAGAGACAAAGAGTGAGGGGGAGAGAAAAAGAAACTCTCACACCGGTTTTAATGAGTCTGGGTGTTTTTCTCACCGAGGAACCTAAACTACTCCAGCAGACACTAACTACAGCAGCAGACAGCTGAGCATTGAGAGATCTACAAAAGCCAAATAAATGTTTGAGGGGCTGGTTCCCACAGGGTGCAGACTGCACACAGGGAATATCAATGTCATGTCCCAGCACACAGACTTGCTGGAGCAATCATCAGGGTTTTCGAGCCAGCACAGACAGTGAGTGTGCGTGTATGTGTGTGTGTGTGTGTGTGTGTGTGTGTGTGTGCGAGTGCGTGTGTATGTGAGTGTGTGAGAGTGTGTGTGTGTGTGTGTGTGTGTTTTAAAACTACGTTTTCAAGCTGTTCACCGTTCACATTACCAGTGATGAAGGGTGACTGCCATGTCATATTTTGTGAAAAAACAAGACAGGACACACGTTTTACAAGGGTGAGAAGACCCGACCACACACCCACCCACCCAGCCACGGCCCATTTTGTTTTGTTTTGTTTTGTTTTTCCATCCATCCTCTTACCATAACTTACTAGCTTTTTGGAAGCAGTGCAGAGAGCTATAATCTCAACAGCAGCGGCTCAACACACACGCCCAAGAACAAGAGGTCATTTGGTTGCTCCATTTCAACATTTGCACTTCCACCATCACCACCTGGTGAAAAACAAATGTTTCTCCCCACAGAGGGTGGAAGGCTCGCTCCTTCTCAAGCATCTGAGCGTCTGACCCATATCACAGGCAGGCTGTTAAAACACTCAAGTTGAACCCGACCACAGTTGCTGCCTGAAATAAGCAAACGATATAGCCTCAAAGAACACTCACTAAGTTATTACCGATGAATGAAAGCAAATGTTTAATGATGATTTTTTAAAAGTAAGTACTTCTGATTAGCTCTGTAAATATACTCTCATGCCTTGATGTTATGCAGACCGCGTCGTAACACACGGAGGCAGGGGCTTCCAGCGGTAATTACGAGACCCAGGTGAGCCTCTGTGTGTTCTGGGCCACATTCCCTACAGCTGCTGTTGTTCGCAAACACACGCACATACAACACACAACACATACACACAGTGATAGACGCACATGCATACAGGCATATGTGCACACACACACATACACACACACACACACACACACACACACACACACACACACACACACACATTCACAGCAAACAAAAGATTACAGATGCCATGACCACACAGGAGGAGAAAATGAAGGCCCTAAAAATCTCACCCTGGCCCCCTTGTTTCGTGGAAATATTTCCCCCCTTAAGTATCCTGTTGTGTGATCCTCCCCCACACACTCTCCACATTGCACCCTTCAGACAAATCTGCCTAACACGACCCTGGAGGACTACAGCAAGAACAGGCTGGCCTCAGGCCTGTGGTCAGACTTGGGGGACTGCATGGTGGGAGGAGGAGGAGGAGGAAGAAGATGAAGGACCAAAGGGTGGTAGGGTTACACTGGCGACTGCGGGGCCGTTACTGAGGAACATTCTCATCGCACTTGTGTTTCACTGGCCTGTAACACACTCGGCAGAGGACGTTTTCCCTCTTAATTTCTCTAGTCGAGTGTGTAGTACACGGCGTGCCCACGCAGATGTACCGTGCACTTACGAGGGAGGAAGTGCTATAACAAAGCGGAACTGATTCGCGCAGGCCCATTTTCCCATGCCGTTCTGGTCGCTTGCATTTAGAGGTTTCAAAAACGAGTTAGCGGCAGACTAAAAGCACATAAAGACGGGATGAGGGGAATTTCCTGTGTTTGCTGTGAGAGTATTAAAACACGCAATACTGGATGTCTTCTCATTCTAACACCGACATCCTATCATTGTAATATCCCACATCCTCTTGTTTTAGCTTACTCTCCGGCCGCCACACACGGAGAAAACATGCTAACTTTTTGCATGCTAACTTCTGCAAACTGTTTACTAGTAGAAAAACTTCTTTCCAGATTTACTCTACTTTATTTTCTCTACCTGTAAAATTGCATGGCATAGACCTTAGTGACTCTCCTGAGGACTTAAAAAGTTATGTCTTGCTTCAGACAAACTGCAGAAAGCTGTCCCCCCTTTTCCATGTGAGCGGTCTGTGGGACTGGATTGGTGCCCGCTGAATATGAGAGAGATTAATGGCATTAAAGCCTACAGCTGGATAAATCGATGCTGGCCTTTCAGGAAGTGCTTACTGTAAGCCCCCTCATTGGAAACCCAGGGCTACGTGTGTTGGTGTAATGGTACTGTAGAGGATGATGGTGGTGGTGGTGGTGGGGGGGTGCATTGGATCCAGGAGCATAACAAAAGTGTAGTCCTCACTATAACAGGGACAGATGTCTCGCCGTTTCTCATGTGCTTCCAAGGGGCATTCATTTTGAAGCGTGACAGGACCAATCCGGCAATTTTTTACCGAAGAAGCCAGATGAGTTCTCTCTCTCTCTCTCTCTCTCTCTCTCTCTCTCTCTCTCTCTCTCTCTCTCTCTCTCTCTCTCTCTCTCTCGCTCCTTCACTGCGATTAATCGCATCTGTTAAACCAGCTTGGCTTCATTAGGGGCTGTTGCATGCTCAGTCAGCATAAAATGTCTGTGTGTGCCAAATTGTCTCATCTGAAGTGTATTCTTCTCAGAGGAAAATGAATATACTCCCAATATGGTTGCAATATTGCAGCTCAAACTCGATTTTGTGGCACTGCTGTTCCCACTGAATGGATAGCATGCTGTAAATCATGATGGTGTTCCATAGGCAAAACTCACTTTCGCTCCATCTACATACCAAAGAGCTTATTTTCCAGCACTTATGGCATTGGGAAGCACAACTGCGGTTGGCTTTTCTCTCTACTTTAGAAGTGAGCTATAATCAGCTTTAAACACCATACCATCATCCACCAAGAAATGCAACAGGTGCACATCTCCTCCGTATCAGGATCCTAAAAGCACGGAGTTGAAAACAGGTGGTACAACAACGACACTGGAGCAGTGAAAGGTGCACTGACTCTTCCCAGATGAGCACAAATGATCTCATCCTCTTTTGCCCACACCGCCTGCCCCTCCAACCACAGTGTCATCACCAACCTATGTCAGCACAAACTGATTTTCTGTCACCGAGTGATGTAATTTCCTCCCACAGCGGCCAAGGAAGAAGAGGAGGAGGAGGAGGAGGAGACTGCGAGCAGCGAGACAAGGCGAGGAGAGGAGAGGAGAGGAGAGGAGAGCCCAGCCGTCTGCGCTGGCAGCTGCGGAGCCCGTGGTGTGTTTAAATCCAGGTGGACGGGAACTCGGCCGTGCGTTCCCTTCCCCGGGACAGCGTGTGTTACAGCTAGTAAAGCACCTGCCTATTAGGCCTCGCTTTGATGGTGCCAGCAGGACTCCTCCCAACCTGGCAGGGGGTTGTGGTTCAGTCTCCCCCACCCGCCGCCCCCACTCCCTCCCCAAAACCCCCCCTCCTTCCTCCGGGCACAGGTTCGCACATACTGGATGTTTGGTGAGCGCGCCACAGGCACAGGTGGAAAGGCAGATTCGCTGTACGCGAAGCAACAACAAAGGCAGAACAAAAGAGAGAAGTATGCAGGAGCCAGGAGAGCCAGCCCTTGTACGGCTTTGCCCTGAACGAGCACAGCTTGACAGGGAGGGCCTCTGAAGATGAGATGTTGACAGAGCACCTGACGTTTCAAATTGTACCATATGTAGATGAAACTTGTCTTTCTTTGCTGCTTTATTACTTTTGACAACTTTTCAAATGATCACACCCTTGTGTGGAGAGAATAAGCATAGAGAAGTGTTGAAACTTGAAGCTGAGGAGAACTTGCAATATCTTGGCCTTAGCTAATGCCCAGTGGCAAACACTGTTGATCTCTACAGCCCTGCATCAATCAAGCAATAATGCTACTGACGAGCATGTTTCAGCCATTTTTCTTCACTTTCGTTTTTATTCCTGTTTCTGCATCTCCGTCATGCTCTCTATGGATGGCCTGTCTGGAAGGCTCCATGCCAACAGTGTAACATTAGCGCTAGCTGGCTAGCATTAGCATCTTAATCTCAGAAATAAAGCAGACAAATGCCTTACGTAGGCCAGAGACCCATTCCCCAGGTGCAGCTTCTCATGAATAGTATTATGTACTTTCTATCTATTACATTTTGCCATAGTATATATCCATATAGACATTGTCTGACACATAATGGCTGAAATAACTTTTTTGCAGAATTTATTTGCCTACCCTGCACTATTGTCAGGGCAGGAATATCTGTCATATGTACCTCAACTTTAGGGAGTTATTCCATCAGCCTCCAGAAGTTGTGAGTCAGTGCTACAGCTGCCTGAGTTGATTCCTGTTTTCACACCAGGGGGGTGGGGGGGCGGCTCAGAGAAGGACAGTATAACAGGATCTGCACACTGCAATGTCACGGTAAGTGAGGCGCTCTCGTGCCAAAGACCCATGTGGGCAAAGTCTCCCCCTCAGTAAGAAAAAAAGAGTAAAATGTGCCTCTGTTATGGTCCCGACCACATCGAGAGGGCCAACGGGGGGAGGCTTGAGCAGTTGCGTGTAATAGCGCTTTTTAAGACACTGCACATGCCTTAGTGCAAACCGCCGTGCACATGGCACCAAATCCATGGGCGAAACACACACACACACACACACAAAGGCCGAATTTTTCTCATGAGAGAATCCTGTTTGGGGAGACGTAAGCAGGCAGGCAGGCGGGCCTGCTCTGGGAGGTAAGTAGAGAGAGAGGGAGTTGAGTAGCTCACATTAAGCTAAAGGAAATATGTCCTCTTTGGATCCGACAACAAAGCGTCGGAGGGGGATTTATTGGTAAACAGAGACATCAAATCCATCACGTCAGCCCAGGCTAATCAGGACTGAAATCTTTGCCTTTTGTGTCCCATTTTCCCTGACCTCAGCGCGGAGTTCTGAAAAGCCTGGTAGCATCCGTTTCTAATCAACCTCCTGCGGAATTACACTGGGAAGTAATGTGGAGAGCGAAGCGGGAACTTAATGGTTACTAGGAGCCCCCTTCCCGTGCCTCGCAGCTGTTTTTGATTATATAATTAATAGTTAATATGAAATTCAGATAACTTGAGGGTGGACGTAATGCCCTTTTTTTTTCTAAGCGATGAGCTGTAGAAGGGGTTTCTGGCTGCAAGTGGTCTGCAGCTTTGCTGTTAAGTTGTCTACTGCAGGAAAATGTTGAGGCCCATGAGCATAACAAGGGGGGTTACTATTAGATACTGCAGAAGACATGAAACATTCTTCACAAAGTTGAGAAACCAAACAACATACTGAGTACACAATAACTAGGACAACGACATGTTGATATGACAACAATGTCACGGACTGAATGACCCCAAAAAAAAAATCTTTCTTTTTTTGCTGTTGTTTTCCCTCAAATAAGAGCAAAAGTCTGAAAAGCAAACAGGCCCAGGAAGAATGTTCAGAGTTCAGTTCCAAGAGCGCTGCGCTGTGTCTGTCGACAGTCGCCACGTCATCAATCACGCACAAACTCATCTCGACCATGAAGAGACAATACGAGCCTCTGCTGCAGATAAAAAGTCCTCTGTTACCTTTCACTGCACTGTCTCTAAACAGCCGTACGCAAAATGGATGGCTCCTTGACTTCCCAGACCACCAATAACAAATAAATCCTGCGCAGCCATCGTGCCACGCTGTGGACTGGGCCCCATCCCTCTGCACAAGCGTCCTTCTAAGATAACGTCTGAGGCAACAGCGTGGCGTCAAAGAAACTCATATTTAAAAGGGCTGCGGACTTCAGCTTTTAAGAGTAATGGATAAATAATTGCAGCTGCTCCTTTCTGAGTGACATGCCCAAGGAGATAAATATTTTTGTTTTCATCTAGATTGAGAGCGCACTGTTGGCTTGGCTGGTGTTCTTCACGGAAGGACGGGCTTTAGTCAGTCAAAGTCAAGATATTACATGGGGCACAAATCAAAGGCGTCAATCATTTAACTCAGAGGTTTACGACTCAGCCTGTAGATTTTACTCTCCCTGAGCCAAGACAGGACAACACATTTCAGTGATTTAATATGGTCCTTGACAGAGAAAAATGGCTGCAGATATGATATCCCAGCAACAAGGTCTACAAATGGGGGGCACCGTTTTCAACACATAGTCCATTGGAGGTGTTGACGTGATATGAGAGCTGGTCTGGGTCTGTGTGTCTGGCCTGTGAAATAATGAACATGATCAATGGATGTCGACCTTTCGGTTCCAGTCAGAGGTTAACCATACCACAAAAAATGGAGACGAGGGGTGAGAGGCAGCCACCTTCTTCTCTCACCTCACCTGTCTGACAACAGTGAGTAACTCAGAGGAGACTTAGGAGAACTCTCCTTAAGTCTCGACAAGAAATGGGAGAATTATTTGCAGTTCGGGACCCAAGATTTAACTGGCGGCTGAATTATTTATGCTGTGCTGTGCGTATATTCGTGTTTACGGAGGGTTAGGGTCAGTTTTTTTTGTTTGTTTTTTTTTCTACTGACGTATTGCCCTCAGTTCTAAAGCACATGGGAAACAAACATAGGGTTCCTAATTGAACATCTTTCCATTTTAGTGGATGATAAAAAAAAAGGTTATAGGCCTGGCATGCTAAAATGACATATTGTGACTGTCTCTCTCGGAGCATTTTGCAATTATTGTGATTGGCTAGTTCATGTCGAATAGTGGCCAATAGGTTACCACAACTTTGAATGCTGAGGACTGCTCTTTTGCTACTTTTTTTCTCAAGTAAAGAATTATAGCCAATAAAAATGTGCCTTTCCTGGTCTTTTGAACTATTAACTTCAAAATAAAGGTTTGTGTTTTTGGAATGGACTGGAAGTAAACATAAGAATGACAGTCATTACGTGTCTTTGTAAGTCTAGTGAAACACCAGCAAGAATCCTACTTTTGTCTGTATAGGAATATATTGTCCTCCAAACCTTTTAACAAAGTGTTTTAGAGCACAATCACGTGTTGGCTTAAGTCTAGCAGAAGTCCTTGGCCTAATATCCCTTTTATGGGCATAGTCTGTAAAATTACTGAGCCTTCCAGTTTATTGTATGCGCAACCAATTACAGGCAAGCTCTGCTGGAGTCCCCAATACTGCTAAATAGCTTCAAATGTAAATAGTGGTGCGTAAGATCGTTGTTAAGATGGAAAAAGGAACCTTTCAGTGTCTTGGCTTGGGGAACTCTGGCAATCAAATGTGAGTTAGAGACAAAGGAGAAAGAACATCTTTTAAAGCGTGTTTTATTGAATGCTATAAAAAGCTAGTGGAGATGAGCGAAGCCTCCAGGGGTCGGCTCAGACCCCGGACCTCCCTCTGTGAGGTAAACACTTACAGTGAGTGTACACGTGTGTGTCGTCACTGCCCCCCCACCCACCCATACCCTCCCAGCACACACACACATCACTACCTATACGTATTTGAGATCTCACCACCAGCCAGTGAAAGCCCTCTCTCTCCGCTCCCAACCTGGAAGTAGGCCTCAGCTAGCGAGGGACTAACTGAGGGCTCATTCCTCGTTCATTACAGCTCTGCTTCTCCTTACTGTCCTTCGGCATTAGTACGGCCTTGCCATGGATTTATGTTGCTTTGGCCTCCTTCTTCCACACTAACACCCACACACCCACCCACACTCACACACACACACACACACACACACACACACACACACACACACACACACACACATGAACATACACGCCAGCCCACATGCCATATTTTCTTGCCATTTTTCAGAAGGGGACGACCGACCTCACATTCCGCTGGCTCGCAATGCACAGGGGAGGGAGCGAAGTCCCTCGGCCTGTATGTCTGGCCTCCTCTGTACAGTCCAAAACACGCAGGGGGTGGAGATGGTGATGGTGGTGGTGGGGGTGGGGGGGGGGGAGTTAGCTGGGCGGTTGGAGAGTGGAGGGGGCGGGTTAGAGAAGAAGGGGTGTGATAGAAGCCAGACGTGACGTCTCACCTTATCACTCTTGGGTGTTTCCACTCCAAACATCACTTTAAATGTGTAAAAGATAGAAGCAAAGGGCCCAGTTCCTGCGTTGTTTGAGTTTTTTTTTCTTTTCTTTCCTTTCCTTCCTTTGGCTAGATTCCTAGAGTACCCTTTTGTCCTTGCAGGAAGTGAGTCAAAAAAGAGGCAGTGCAGAGTTTTGGCTGTGGTGTGTGCGAGCTGACATGGAGGATGGCCCTACAGGTACAACTGAGAAGCTGTTAGGCTTCAAGAAACCCTCCAGTGTGCACAGTGTATGAAAACTTTAACAGTGTGTTAGAGACAGGCAGAGAAAGAGAGAGAAAGGGAGGTGGGACAGAGAGAGAGAGAGAGAGAGAGAGAGAGAAAGAGAAAGCCGAGAGAGAGAGCTTGAAAAGTTGTCATGGGCCTCACTTGCCCTGCAAGTCCCTCCTCACTTTTTCCAGTGGTTTTAATGGAATGTCAATGGTGGACGCTGCTGCCATCTAGTGTTTTTGAGGATATCACACTGGCAGGGAGGCAGCAGGGTGTTTGCTTCTCAGGGCTCTGCATCCAACTTCAGATCCCCTCACAGAGTCGCCCCCAGCTCCAGCAGAAACAGTAGCTTACGAAGTTGCCACACTTATGTGGAAAGAAAGAAAATAACAATAGCAGGGCAAATATCGATTCGGAAAATGACCCCAAAAGAAATTGTGTGCCAACCACAAGCGGGTTAATGGCATCCCTAAACCTACTCATTAAAGAGTTTCAGGGGCATGGGCGAAGTATCAGATAACCAACCAGCGGTTTTAGGGGAATGACAAAGCAGTTGCTGTTGGTGGTCTTTATAACTGATGTGGCAAGTAGCAGAGGTGATATGGGAACTCACTGAAAACAAAAACTCACTGTGTAATTTGAAGGACACAGAAGATGATGAGGGAAAACATGTGGTACAATCAGGGAATATTTGGTGGTGGTGATGGGGGTTGGGGTAGCCTTGGGGTATAATGCTAACTATTCCGGCAAATTCTATTCCTCTGTTTGCCCCATCGCCATTTATCGAGTGGGGCAGCATAACAACGCTGAAATGTCAATGTTTGACCACACAGAAAATATAAAAACTCTCTCCAGAGGTTTCCCCCAGTCCCCCTCTCGCTCTGTGATCATACCGTGAGGCTATTAGCGCGGGCTTCGGTCAGCACACAAAGAAACGCTTCGACTCTGGCGAGAGAACCCGTCTTGTTCTCGAGTGCCAGATTACGCTGTTTTCTTACCCTTGACCATAATGTGGGAGTTTATTGTGGAGCGAATTACGCCGTTACATGTTATGCTACAATTTATTTTCCTTTCCAAGCCGTAATGAGATCAAGGTCCGAAATGATTGAGGGTTTTTCTCAAGAAAATACAAAGAAGTTCACAAAGTTAAAATACAGTTTATGGAATAGCACACTGCTAATAGACATACACTTTAATGTCTGAATGCTTGTTTACATTATGCTATAAAAGTTTAGATCTATAGATCCCATACTCTGTATGTTCTCAGATAAGGCGTTTGAACTGTAAGGAAATATTGTGTAGATTGTGTATTTTCCTAAAGCTCATCTATCTTTCCACGTTAGTTTTTATTAGTGTCTGTATGTGGGTGGGATATAGACAGCACGCATCCCTGTCTGTCTCCTTGCCTTTGGGTATGTGTGTGTGTGTGTGTGTGTGTGTGTGTGTGTGTGTGTGTGTGTGTGTGTGTGTGTGTGTGTGTGTGTGTGTGTGTGTGTGTGTGTGTGTGTGTGTGTATGTGGTTGTGTGTGGTTGTGTGTGTGGGCGTATGTCTCTGTGTGTTTCCATCTCTATGTATCTGTGTGTGTGTGTGTGTGTGTGTGTGTGTGTGTGTGTGGGCCTATGTGTGTGTCTCTGTGTATTTCCATCTCTATGTATCTGTGAGTTTGTGTGCGTGTGTGTGTGTGAGAGAGAGAGAGAGAGAGAGAGAGAGAGAAAGAGAGAGAGAGAGAATGATTGCCAGAAGGAACCGACTTTGCCAGCAAAGGTTTGCTAGTCCTGAAGGGCCACATCAGGGCAAGTCCAAAATTTCCCCCTGTCATGTCAATGCGTCTCCCACCGCCAAGAAAATGCCACTCTGCTAGTCTTTTCCATCCAAAAATGGCACAAGCATATTCCCATATCTGCAATTGGTGAATTACGCCATCCTAAATCATTCAGTTTGATACAGCCTCACCAACATCTACAATTCATAATTGTGCACCTAAGCTACAAATAAATGGTGCATATAAGCATGGGAGAACAGAGCACGCCGTCACCAGACCATGCAATCCCCTCCCGTCTGTGTGTTTAAACGCCATAGAGAGAGCAAGGCTTGTAAAATAGTTTTAAAAGACTTTTAAATCACTTAGGCTAAACGTAAATCTCAGCGCTGCCCTTGCCGCCTCCGTGGCACATTGGCAGAGATATGGATATTGTGCCTGAAAAACAAGAACTTGACTCTTTTCTTTACTTATTTATTTATTTATTTATTACTGAAGTGGAAGGCGTGGAACGTTTTGCTCAATAACAAGGTGAATAGCACAAAGAAAATGTCTTTGTGTGAAGATTAACTATGGAAATTATTCCTTTGCAGAATGGGTGGAGGGGTATAAGAGCTTTAAAAAAAGGGGGGGGGGGGTATATATACGGGACTAGGGGCACAGTTTTTTAATGGGGTGATATAAAACAGTTCGTTGTCTCCTCTCATTGAGCCGGTGCTACTTCAGCGTTTCTTTTACTGGGGGCAGGTGGCTGGCATCCAAAGGGTTCGAAGTGGTGGTTGACCCTGGCAACAGCGGAGGCAGTCATGGGTTCATAGCGACGACCCTCCACCCCCACCCCCACCCCCACCGGCCACACCTGCTGCCCCCTTCGCCCCCTTTGCCTCTACCGGCCACCAAGTAAGTTTTTGCCCCCCTACCCCACCACCCCTCCATCTCCCGGGCTAGACTGCCTGTGGTCTGGGTCTGGAGCCCCCGTGTTAACCCAGCACTCTGATCCGGTTCTGAGTGTTGGACCAGAGCTGCAGTTATTCTGGAGCAGGTCTTGTGTAGTGACCCACTTGGTGAGGGAGAAGGAGGGTGGCTGAGAGGCAGGGGTGTACAGTACTGTACATAACTCATATGGGGACATGTTTTCTCTCTAAGCTCAAAAATCCAATCCAAGTTCAATTGGAGTGAATAAATACATGTTAACGTGGTTGAAGTCATTAGCTTTTATGACTGCAATTATCTTTATGGTCACGGGTACATACCTGTATTTTTATACAGTTTTTTCCCCTCCTGTTCCCTAGTTACAGTCAAACAGGTACTTAACCCAAATGTGAACTTCTGTTCATTACACACGGAGGACACCCTTGATCCCCGTATGGCGTAGACAGGAACTGGAGACACCTGTCACTCACTCACTCCGGCAGGCGTGCAGGCAGGCCGACTACAAGCAGAGCTGAGCCAGACGGCCCCAGGCTCTCCAGGCACCCCTGAGCTCCGCGTACGCCCGGCCAAAACACACACGGCACAGGCAGCAAGGCTGCTGGGGTGCCCCTGGTGCAGGGCCACAAGCCAGCCGCCATCCTTGGGTCCTGCTGAGTTATACGACACACACACACACACACACACACACACACACACACACACACACACACACACACACTCACACACACACTCTCTCATACATAAACACACAACCATAAACACACGTGCAGACAGACACATGGACATTCCTAGGAATTCACATATGAACCCATACTCCACTGGGATAACCTGTGAACTGCTCAAGGTGTCTCAGGGGCTCGCCGACCCTCGGTTACCTGCAGCTCTAAACTATTTACTACCCAAGGTCACGAGGAGAGGGTTAAACAGAGGTGAAATGCTCCAGCGCGCTCCGAGGTGGGTTGGGAGACTGTGGAGGGGGGGGTGTGTGTGTGGGGGGGCAATTTTTGGGAGGAAACCATGGAAATACAATAAATATCCTGATGAAATTTATGATTACAGTATGTACCTTTACTGCTGTGGGGAGAGGTAATTGCCTTGTGAGTGGCCCACCGGTGATCCTCTCGTTGCGATGCTTATCTCTCGCCTTAATGTTTCCACTAATTAGGTCAAAAGGGCAGTTTCCAGATTCGAAAGACAGATTCACGGGGACGTATATGCAGGAACATCAAAGAACTGCGCTGATGCAGCTGTAGTTGGAAGTCAATGCAGCTCGTGGTGTGTTCTCTGCAGGACGTTGAGTCGCTTAAATAGTCAGCGCCGTAGACTGACCAGCACTTAGATCAGGCGTGCTTGCCTGCGCTGCCAGAACCATGCTGTGAGAAGAACAGCTCGAGGCAATCTTGAAGAACGCCTGTGTTTGGGAAAACTACAAAACCATGGGACAACGCTCAATATTATCCAGATCTTTTTGCAGATGGATCGCAGTATTAGGAGATTTAGAATTTGGATTACTCCAACTTTTTCCCACATTAATGTCTCTTATTTGTTTAGCAAAAACAAGGTCAAACCTGTCATTGTATCCAACACTGAGAAGTCCCAGAACCCACATGTGGCTTCTGATGAGTTCCATACTTAACTCATAGTCAGGCTAACAGTGCATTGTGGTTGCTGCACATGCTCTGATTCCACTGTTTTTGCCTTCAACTATAACCAACTTCTATATTCGTTTACTATATTAGTTGGCCATTGTGACAAGGACAGCGCAAAGTATTCGCTCGATAATATCCTTCCAAACCACATGGGTGCATCTGTCCTAAATAAGCTTCTGTGTGTGTGTGTGTGTGTGTGTGTGTGTGTGTGTGTGTGTGTGTGTGTGTGTGTGTGTGTGGGCCTGAGAGCCGCGCAATACCAGCAATCAGCCAGTCTATTGTTTGGGACGATGGCGACAGGGCAGGGAGTCAATGAGCGGAAGCTGGTGCTGTGTCACGTTACCACCAGTCTCCAAGATAAGGAAGTGGTATGAGGGGTTTGCGCCCCGCAGCGCTGGCATAGTTTACATTGTGCCATACAGCTGAGTCACTCACTCACTCACTCACAAAAAAAAACTATAGCACTCAGCTTCCTCGAAAACTATCGTGACACCACAGCCCCCCCGGCCGAGCGAGATTTGTATTATTGATGTTGGAAAGGTTTTCCTCGGAGGCTGTGATTGTGTTTCCAGCGGGGGAACGAGAGCCACCTTGCCACGTGTTTATTAGTGTTGGGTCCACTCTCGCTTCAGCTGGCGCAATCAGAGAGCGAGCGAGCGAGAGAGTTGACTCGGCGAGCGCGGGCCCTTAATTCGCTCGCGCAGATGGCCCGATAGGCTCGACTACATTCGGATTTTGAAAACGGCCTTGATGGATCGGAGCGGGCTCGGCCTCGCTCTTCCTCTCTCTCTCTCTCCTCGTCATCTCCGCCAGCTGCGTGACTGCTGATACAGAGAGGAAGGATAGGTGAAGGGATTGAAGAAAGATGGCGGAAGCCCAGCCTAAGCTCAGTGGGTCACAAAGTCACGCATATTCCGTCGAAGGTCTAAGCTCAGACAGAGTTGCTGTTTAGTTGTGCGGCTCACAGAGTGACATCGGATTGCAGACGCCTCTCGGAGCCAAGGGTAATTTTATTGGAATTTTTGCAAAAGCCTCAAAAATGTCTCCCAACCTGTCAGTTATGTTCTTTTTTTTCTCCTCATATAATTGGCACACCACATCTGCACGTAAAATTCTCATGAGTGGGAGGGTTATATTATGACACCTTTTGTTGACAGACGTCTTGCTGGGAATAGCATGTGGGAATAAGGAACTCGCACAGCTCTCACCGTAAACATTCCACTCAGTCAAGTAAGATTTACAGTGCTAAAAGTCTGCTTGATGGAGAGACATGTGGATGGAAGTCTTTGTTCCAACATATCACGACCGTTTGGCTCCTCGCACTTGTGTGTCGGTTTGTGAGTTGGCCGGGAATTCGGCTTTGGCATCCCGTCCGGATGAGAGCCGAGCAGAGAGGAAACGCATAAACGAGAGAATGATGAAAGAGCAGAGTCGCCTCCATTATTAGTTTAATGCGAGCCATCTTGTTAATTGGCCTTTCATCGTGCAGTGGGAGGGATGTCTTTCCCATCGAACAACCATGTGCAAGCTGGGTTTTGGTAAGGAACATAGAGTATGGCTATCGGCACTGCTGAGATCGGGCGAATGAGGCACTACCCAGTTCCCGGAAGAGATTCCATTTATGTTATGTCTGTGAAGACTGATTGAAATTGTGTGATCATTCCAAACTCTGGTTGTTTATATGCTTGTGCTAGAATGTGCCCGTGTTTAGACTAAGGTAGCAGATTTCTTTATTTGTATTAGAGGTAGTAGAAGCGGTATTAAATGTCTCCATATATCTTATTGCTTAAAGGTTTGTTCTGAAAAGGAATGAAAGTTGGGAGTGTGCATCAATAAAAGAATTTGGTGATTTAATTTGTTAACATACTGGGATGTTGTGGCGTGTGTGTACCTTTAAAGTTTGAAATGCTGACTCAGGGTTGACATGAGAGTCGTTTTTGTGGTAAAGTCAGATGCATAGACTGTATGATTTATGATATATCTAACATGCAATGGTGCACAGTCTACCACAGGGTGAGATACAATTTAATTGAAGTTCAGATGTGTTCAAAAAGTTATACAAACACGTGGCACCAGTATAGTCTTTCCCATTCATACCTCGGTGTCAATCCTGACGAAATAAAAGCCCCTATGGTGTTTTGTGTCTCTTAAACTACAGTTCCATCCCCTTTACAGTCGGCATATGGTTGCAGTATTTTTCCAGTCCAGCTGATTTGTGAAGAGGACATTAAGCCAATGTGCTTAAGAGGATCATAGTAAAACTGAATATTGTGTTTTCTAATTGAGGGGAAGGTATTTATCTTGGGAGATACTGGATACAATGGCCTGTAGATGTAGTAGACATTTATGGGACATGGGTAAATACTGTATCATGTTTCAAGACTTTATTTAACTGCAAAATATGTAAGGTAATCAAATCAGCCATACGCACTTATCAAAGCACTTCAGCGTGTCTTTAAAGAAGCTGGCGGGTTAATATTTGCCGGAAAGTAGGATGACAAATTACTTCTTTTTGGAGTGTGGGCCACTTTACATTGGAGTACTTTCCAGATGTGCTTAAATCATGATAATGCAAGCCCTCCATCTTGACCCTTTTAAGGCATAAATCCATCAGCCCTGAGACTGACTTTAATATGCTTAAATCTTAAGGAAGGACAAGCGTGCCAAATTGCTGCTACTTATTAATGAGTGACTTTAAACAAACACTGATGTGTTTTCAAACCTCACTTTCAACTGCTACTCTAAAGTTTATAGCCAGTCTTATAGCCAAATATATTCACTATGTCTTTCATTGAAAACCGCTCCCACATTCACAGTAAAAAAAAAGATATCTTAGCTCTTTCAGCCCAAATTAAGATCTATGTAATTAGTTTTTAATATCATAATTGGCATATAAAGAGATAGAAAAATTAGGGCAAAGAGTACTTTAGACGTATTAAGTGATAAGAGAGAGCGACACAAACACAAGGAAGTCTTGGCTTCAGGCAGGCCACCAAGGACAATACAGTGAAATTTCAGCAGTCTTTAAAGTGTAACATGAGACAATAGGGGCTGTTAATTAAAGGAAACTCTATACCCGAGAAGTTAATCAATCAGAGATGTCGAAAACCCGGAGGAAAGCGGGAACGCCATCCAAAGCAAATAGCTCTCATAGATTTAAAGGGGAAGGCTTAAATCCAACCAAGGACTGGCTCTGACTCAATGTTAGATCTTTTTGATTTGCCTTAGCAGATGACAGCTTAAAGAACAAGTAGCATTTAGCATGAACATATGATGTCCAGGTCATTTCACATGGTATGCTGGGCAGCCCACTTAATTGAAGATGATGCATTAGGGTCATCTCCCACCACAGGTATTCTGTGTGTGTGTTCAGGCAGCCTTTACACGTTTCAGACTCTCGTTGGGTATATCGTCTGACGCAGGGTCACAGCAGTCTGACGCAGTAAATTCTCAGGCCGCATTTTTGCTGCCAACCAAATACTGTGTGGTGCTCCGTATTAAAGCAGTTACATATTTGTAACCGACGCTTTCGGTTTATTTTGTCAGGCCTCTTGTCCCGCTTGCGAAGTGGAGAGGTAGTGGGAACTCCCTCACGAGCTGACTAGCCAAATTTCAGGCTGCGAACTAGACTATAAATGATCTTTACGACCATGTGACCATTAAAAGTGACAGTGACAGATTGTATCATGGACTCAAATGCTATGTACAATGGAGGAAAGTGTTTGAGTTTGCGTTTGAGTGACCTGTGGTCGCCCGGTGTCTGAGTGCCAAAGTAATCACGTTTATTTAGCTTGGTGTGTCCCGCGGTATTTCCATTGTTTTTTAAAATGTACACTTGATCATGCTCTGAGGCATATGTAAGATCTGTTTGCACAGTCAAGAGTCTAGACGTGACTGGTGCTTGGATCCGAGATGGAGAGCATTCTGGTTTAGTTTCCTTATTAGCATAGACAGTCTTTGTCTTCAATACACAAATCAAAGGAAGTGTTGTCTTTGTCTCAGTCATATAAACAAGTCTGGTGCCATTCAGCAGTTAGATTAATGTGGCAATCAAAATTATACTGGGCTAAGACAGAGAAAAAAATGTTGTGTTTTATTGTTTTTGAATTCAGCAGTACGCTTATTTCATGTACTGTGAATGATATTATCGTTATACAATAATATATTGCTCCATATCTTAGCCTACTCACAAGTTGTTTAATTCATTTTGGTTAGCTGTACTGCAGAGGTATCCCAGTCTCTCCAGAATCCAAAATAAATGAACTATTCTTGCAGCTCCTGTGATAGCTTTCCTGGCTTGATTTAAACTTTTTAGATTTTTTTTAGACTTTTTAGAGGATTTTAGAATGGATTACAAGTGCCAATGAGCACAACCTATTCTAAGAGTTGAGTTTATATTTAGAACACGGTGAAGAGTTTCAGAAAAAAAACAAGTTGTAGGATTTATTTTCCTTTCCTGTTATTGTCTACTTTTAGGCCTTGTGTATCCTTTATATATAGATACGTGTCCTTTGAGTTGTTTTTGTAGATCAACCACCCAATTAATCACGGTCACACTCCAAACATTCAAATTCAGAGTTGATATCATTTTCAGGCATTGCTGTCCAACTCTTAATCAAGGATGATGTATTGCTATGGAGGTAACTAAACTGTAAGTAGAGGTGGAACATTTCGAAGCAATGTTTTCATAACCTCCACTTATACTCCAGAGTTCTTCCTAAACAGAGAAGACTTAGGAGGTCGGCTACAGTTTGTCACGACATTCGTTGGTAATGTGTTGTAAATTTGCAGTGGAGTTCAGAGAGAAGAGGGACTCATCCAGGAGCTCCCAGTAAACTCCAGCTGAACTCGTGGAATGCTGTTGGTCTTCACCGAAATGTTGTGAAGAAAAGATATTTTTCATCGTTTTATACTGGCGTGAGCATGGGTGGCATATTTTGTATTAAACTGTGGTGTCCCCACACATTCTGACTCGCGGTACGCTTCCTCCGGGTTGTTATTTCCGACCCAAAAGAGGAAATACCCCTAATTACCGGCTTCGGGGACTCGCGGGACGTGAGACTGTATCATTTTGGTGCCGTCCTTCATAAAATAAAATAAAAAATGGGAGCCATCAAAAAATGTCAGGCTTTAGCCCACACACACACAAGCACGCAAACACAAGTACACACACACAGACACACACACACACAACTGTAATTCTATGTATCCCTCCAACCACTTGGACACACTGTCAGAGCAGTTGTTTTTCCACTTAATACCTCCAGCTCTCTGCGAATGAAGTCGTCTTTCTGATCCCAGAACAGTGGCCGCTGCCACAAGAAAGCCTGTTCACCCCCCCACTTCAGGACTCACACAAGGACTCTGGCCTGAGCAGGGAGGGCCAGGCGGAGAAATCGACTTTGGATTTCATAATTCATCCGATTCGAGTGGCCTCTCCTTGAGCTGCTGCGCTAGTTGGTGTGTTATGATATCTGACCCTGGAGAGCGAGCAGCCGACCATTAATGTAAACATTGACTTGCGTCGAAGAACTCGAAAAAGCTCCATTAGAGAGTAAAGCTGTCCTCAGTTTATAAAGCAGTCCCTTCCTGTTTGATGCCTTATTTAATCTATAGAGGGAGGCCTGATGAGAAATTCATGTGTGGTTTTGCCCCAGTGTTTACAGCATAGGGGTCTACACCCCACCTCGTGTGTGTGTGTGTGTCTGGGTGGGGGTGAGGAAGGGGCACCAAAAGGGCTAAAAACCATGTCCAGCTTCACCTCTGACACACACACACACACACACACACACACACACACACACAGCCGGTCATCTTATCGGAGGTCCTCACCAGCCAGTGGTGAAGCATTTTTCAATCAATATTATAGTATTATGACTACTATTGTGGAGTGATGGTTAGTTTTGTGAACCTCCTCCCTCGGGCACATGATACGAAAAGGCAATTGAAAGTAAATTCCTAAATATTCATTGTCATGTTTTAAGGGAGGTCAACAGGAAATGGGGCGACGTGGAACAGCCATCTGCATTTGTACTTGTCCCTGCTCCTGATGTGCCTCCTGTGCATTGACAAGCCCCTCCATGCCCCCCCCCATACACACACACACACACACACACACACACACACAGACACACACACTTTTTTCTCCCCACAAGCTCAGTTCTCGTGTGTCTTCTAATTCCAGCTTTTGCAAAATTGCTGTTTTCCTACAACTCGGAGGAACAGCCTTGCCAGAGATCACGTCGTAGGGTTGTAAGCACACTTCGTGTCCTTGTGTGTGTGCATTTTTTTTGTCTTTTATTATTATTACTACTACTACTACTAAACCTTGACTGAATGGCGTGGGCGTATCAGGTTACTGGGACTACAAATAATTAGAATCAGACTCTCGCACTCCGCTGCAGGACCCAAAGAATTCTTTGTTCGGCGTCCCTTCTCTCTCTCTCTCTCTCTTCTCTCCCTTACCTTCTCTCTCTTTCTCTCGGCGTGGACGTGAAGGGGCAGATTTATGAGCGGTGCTCAGCTGTAACATTTCCTAGCGGAGCAAGAGAGAACGAGAGAGAAAGAGAGAGAGAGAGAGAGAAAGAGAAAGAGAGCAGCAGCAGTAGAGGTGGTGGCGGCTGCAGCAGCAGCCCACTGCTGGCATTCGATCATTAGCCCCATTTATTCGCCTCAGGTTGGTTGTGAGGGTCCCTCCGTCTTTATAGAGTAGACTAAGCATGTCACAGCTGCAGTGTTTCCAACGTGGCAGAAGAATGAGGCAAGTGTAAAAAAAAACACATAAATAAATAAATATGTATGTGTGAGGATGTTTAAGCATAAAGGACAGACACGCAAAAGTATATGGAGAGATCCATAAGTAAACACATAAGATAAATAAGTAAGTCAATAAATAAACATGTGTATGCATTGAGGAAGGGGGGGCAATATATATGGTTTACCTATCGCTCCTCACTGCAGGATACCAGTCAGAGGCACTGCATGTCCTCTGCATAAAGAAGGATTTAGGAGGAAGAGACAGGGGTGATGCATGGTCTTGGCCCTGGTCTGCTGGAAGAGGGACAATCTCAGGTCAGTTTCTCGCTGATGTCGGGGTGCCAAGATGTGTGCATGGCCTTACTGGCCCACAACATGCATAGCCTTTCTGCTGTCAAACACAATTACACAATTATAACAGAAAACAAATAATGAATAAGGTAAGCCAGTCAACCTAGTTAATCATACCTGGACAGAGGTACCAAAAAAGCTCAAATCACAACACCCAAATCGACATTTCAACATCTCCACACTCTCCGCCACCTTCATTACGAAGACAGATTCCTCCCGTTTGGGTCCGTGGCAGTCAAGGCCGGAGGAATGCAAACTGCAAACAGATCCCTTGGCCGGCGCTCAGAGATGGCTTACTGCTTACTGTTCTCTTCTCTCCCCTCCTGCTTGCCTGCAGCTGAGCGGTTCAGTTTCCGTCGGGGCTTTTCGGGGCTCAGGTGTCTTCAGTTACCTTTTTCCCGGAGCATGTAACAACAACAAGCACGTGTTTAATCCATCCAGACACCACGCTGAAGTGCCGGCCTGATATTTCTTTTTTTTTCGCTCTTCTTCTGGTCTTGGGTTTTTTCGGGCCTTTGTCAGGGCCCTGTTGTTCTTGAGCTTATGCGGGGGCACGGTTGTGTGGTGATGAAGTAGCCAGGGAGCTCTTGGCCGACCAGTCGGATGATTACTCACATCGCTGGTCAATTTCAAGCAAATTGTGTACCGTCCAGAAAAGCATGACATCACTTCCTCAGAAACGAAGCCCAGGAGTCTTTCTCATCATCCCAAAAGCCACTGAGCCGTTAAACTCCACTGGAAGTCTGGATGGCTGTCTTATCAGAAAGTGGTGTAATTGGCCTGTCAAATGAATCAACAGCATCTCCAATTAGGCGGCGGTGGGATGAGAACTGTTAATGTGTTTGTTTCCGAAACAATGCCTTTTTGGCGATTCTGTGATAGCCTCACATGTTAAAGATTTGTTGTGTTGTAACAAATTGCGTTAACAGATTGCCAGTCATGTTAAGTGGTTAAAAAATTGTGAAACCTTAATGGCACAATGAACTCATAGAACCTCACAAAACACAATACCCCAATCATTTGGAATCACTTTATGTTTGAGTGATTTAGTCAAGATTTACATGGAAGGAAAACACAGTGTTCATACCTTTGTCATTGGGAACAATATGTTCACAATTTTCAAGTATTATCAAGAAAAATGTTGACACTTTTTTGGTGAACAACTCGCATACTCTGGCTTAGTCACTAGTATGTGTTGAAACAGGGAAGCAGTAGCTAGCCCACACTATACAATAACGCTAACGGAATTAGTTTTTAAATAGGCCACATAACACGCTCCATCAGAACAAAAACAAATATGTTATGAATATCTGCAACTAACCAGATGGCTATTGAAGGCAGTGGAATTTAAGGCAATGAAAAAAATGTGGGCCGTACATCATGTACAGTGTTTTCGAGACATCAATTTTCCCATGACAGATTTGGCATAAATGAGCCAAAGTGACATTGCGCTAATTGATTGATCGATCACAGAGACGACTGGACCCTGTGCAGTATTCTTGTGTGTTTGCTCTCCATCTATAACTATTTCTTTCCCTTTTGTCCTCTTTATACAGACAGTTCCTATGTTTTTCATGCATTTGATCTTGCTTTATCATGACAGTTCAATGACTCCCAATATATATACTGTATAGTTCCCCCCTCCCTGAATTTTTAGCACTGCTAATCTTTCATTTTAGCATTACAAAGCTTCTCTTCCCACACCACTCATTGTACATCCAAATGGATGGCGCTCATGCTTCAGAAGATATAAATTCGTGAAGTATCATTTGCTTCCCAGATGTTTTATCAAGATATCTGCCAAATGAAACCTAATGCTAATGCTTTTAGCATTGATTGTGCGCCATCCAAAAGCAATAAATTTGCAAGGTCATCATCGTCTTATTGTTCCTCACTGTGATTCGAGACTGCGGGGTGTCTGGATCAGTGAAGGATGCAGAAAATCACCTTGAAATAGAAGACTCAACATTGCATCAACTAACACACTGTTGAGCTTTCCCCCAATAACAGTGCTAAAACTTTCAAGACCTCACAGAGGAATTTTGTGTGCAATGTATACGACCATTGAAGTGGAGGACACTCCATGGGTGGGACATGCAAACTGTTTGCAAGTGCAGCAATAAAGCCGACATTTTATTGCACATGTAGTGTGACTGCAGCAAGATACGAAGGACATCGATATGGTTCCCTGTTCTCAGGAGCGGACCAGCAAGAGGATGTAGCGTAGCCAGAGCAAGGGTTCACAGGATCCCATTAATCAACGGGAGTAAGACTTGGGAGGAGACGAACAAAGATGAATGCAGGATGAGGTCCGATTCATTTTTCCTTGAGGCCGGCCTTCAAAGCACTAACCATTACAGCATTTGGCATCAATATCTGGACCACTTCCAGGCCAGAGTATCTTTAAAGTCAGGGAGATGGGTGGACCTGAGATTGCTTTGATCTGATCCATCAATCTTTGTGGTATTCATCATGTTCCACTCATCAGCGTAAATAAGATAAGGGCCTGCCATATATTCAGAGATTATGCTCCTCAAATTGCTAACATTTAATATCTCATTACAACAATTTCTCATGAATTTAAGGGCTTTTTTTAATTCAGCTAAATAAATCACATAGTTTACAGTATATAGTATAAATATCCAATCCAACAAACACACTTTCAATATTTGAAGAAGTATTGCCTCATATCCCCACAAATTATCGAAGCCTGATAGCTTTATATATTTTATGCTAAATTTACAGTATACTGTATACAGGGCCTGAATATCTCCTGACAAGTGGCACACTATTTGAAAGCCTTTCTTATTTGGACTTGGATTGAAGAAATTAAGAGATTCTTGGCATTTCAAACAGCTACATTCGTAAGTGTACCACGGATATCCAATCCAACAAACACACTTTCAATATTTGACGAAGTATTGCCTCATCTCCCCACAAATTAGCAAAATTATCAAAACCTGACAGCTTTACATATTTTATGCTAAATTTACAGTGTACTGTATACAGAGCCTGAATATCTCCTGACAAGTTGCACACTATTTGAAAGCCTTTCTTATTTGGACTTGGATTGAAGAAATTAAGAGATTCGTAAGTGTACCATGGATTGAGATACTTATGGCCCAATCAACAGCTCATGAGTCATGTCCCAATTAATAGCCAGTGTCAAACACATTGGAGTTTTCAGGCATTAGGTCAGACATCTGGAAAGCCAGAATCTCCAAAGCATCATGGCCCACTCTGCCCACCATGACTTTGAAATGTCTTTGTCTGGGTCACTCTGGACCCTGTTTAAAATCTCAACTTTAACCATTTTGTAGAGTCAACAACCATATGCTGGGGGGCTGTATGTCTTTAGCTGGAAGCTAGAGGAGAAAACCATATGCAGAGTATATTGAGATGAGACAGTTAAGAAAAAAAAGAAAAAAACACAAGAAGAAAAATGATAATCCACTTTGCCATCATGGAGATCGGGTCGCTTCTTTGGAGTTCTCTTTTGATCGATGGGGAGCTTCGCGATGGGAGCCGAGATGGGAGTGATTTATTTGATCATCTCATCTCGAACCAAAATATTTTTAAGTATACAGTACTGCACTTAATTTTATGGTACAGTTAGGGCCTGTAAAGAGGCTCATGCCAGCTGGCCGGGAGTTTTATTGGAGTGTCTCGGGGCTGCGCCACTTTAAATGCTTTCTTATAGTTTTACTGCCCAGACCTAAAGAGAGAACGGCATCGAATGTACCGCATAAGTCAAACATGTTAGCACCAAGAGGGAAAAACTCAGGTAACCGTCAAAATAATTAAGACCTGACCCAAATATGTCAGGTTTTTTTTTTTTTTTTTTCTACCTGGTGTTCACATCTGATATGATTGCACCATAAATATATCATATCTCTGTTAAGTTTTCATATGAGCATGGAAATAGGCAAACAAGTAATTGAATTAATTAATTAATTAATTAATTAATTAATCCTGGCCACTGACCAAATTGATTGAAAAAAAAACAAAAAAAAATCAAAATGGCCAAAGAAAACCCAGTCAGTCAGTCAAGTCTCATTTGAGTGTTTTTCCAGCAGTCTGAGAAGACTCATCCGTCTGCATGGTTGTCTGCAGGATGTTTGCAAGAGACGGCTTAGCCCAGATTAAAGGTTCCGTGTTTCCGTGTAGGTAAGCGTAAATGTTTGGGAACGTGAGAAATCACTCTCTAGCCATGTCGTAACCTCTTAAGACCTTCGGATAACACTGCACCCCGAACACGGCGTTATCATAAACATGCGGAGAGCTGCTGTAAAGGTGTACTGGCCGGAGCACTCTGACTTTGATTGGGGAGGTGCCCCCAACGGCCCCCACTGAACGCCTTCTGTGCCCCTGACGCCCCGGTCCGTGCCCAAGTCCAAGTCAAACAAAACAGTCCACGTTGAGGGATTTCATAGCCAGTCTGCGAACCCGGGAGCAGTCCAATCTGTCTGTGGGAGAGGTACACACTGTAACAGTTACATTGTTTTTGTAGCAGTTGAGGCGTACTAAATCAACTGGATTCAGCCACTGCTCAGTTATGATTCTGCGAGTGATTTCCTGAGACTACGCAGAAGCAGGGAGGTACTGCTGGCTGCTCTGCCTTTTGTAACCGTGGTAACTACCAATTTATAACGACAACAGCTCATCGATATTGTGGGGAAAATATATACATGTGACAACTAGCTTTGAATCTCTTCAGCAATATCTTATGAAAAGACCTTTTCTTTGTTGTCAATGTTTATGATGTTATTATTATGACTAAACATTGCGGTTTGATTGGTATTGCTTCACCAGTGTTGAACACTTGGCAGGTCTTCAGATGGATCTCCAAATTATTTTTCAGTGCTGTACTCAATATTCCACTGTTGGAGATAAAGAGAGATCGTCTAGTAAAAAAAGTAGACAAAAATATTCTCATAAAGGACACGCAGAAATGATACATCAGAACCAAGTCATGGTTTATGCCATCCGTGCCTTGGGCCAACTGGCAGAGATAAATTCCGCTCATATAAGGTATGTTTTGCGTTCAGCAAAGACACCACAAAGTCTTTACTTGTGAATATCTTCACTGGCACCTGACCATGGTGGCTTATCAGTGCCAGTATCAGCTCCTCTCCACTTACTAAGGTTTAGTTAAAAGTTTATTACAGTATTATAACACAAGTGTGGAGTACAGACCTCTATGGAGCACATGTGTAGATTCAGGCATTGATACCAGCATAGTTTATTGGTGGGAAACATAGAAGCAACACAATTACCAGCAATCTATAGTGGAAACTGAGTTGTATTGTACAGAAACTGCCATCAATTCACATTTGAAATGTGTGACCCCTTTTGCATGCTATGGGCTACAGTTATTTTGCTGTCAGCTAGATCACTCATTGATCCAAAACCCAGCTTCCTAAGGCCATATTGCCTGATCAGCAATGTGGTCCACCACAGTATTCATCTAAAGTTAATATTATTGCTGATGTAGCTGAAGCTTTGGAAGCTTTGCAGCTTACTTACTTATCGACATACCAAGGTAATTATGGTGTCATCTTGTTTCAATATGTTGTAACATTAAACAAACAGGACAAGTCATTGTAATGTATCCAAATATGTGGTTGTGTATTAATTATGTTAATAGGCTACAATAATAATATGCGGTTATAATTTCCTTAAGAGGCACAGATGCGCAACAAACACTGCCCCATCATGTTGTCTTGGAAAAGTGGAAGCATGTTTTTTTTTTTTTTTTTTTTTTAAACACTCGAATTAGGAATTTGTCAGTCAATTGTGTAAAACTCATGCTTGTTGACTTTGTGTCAGTGACTCCAAGAATGTAAAACGATAATTTCTCCTCGTTATTTAATCAACATACGCTCTGTTCTGTCACAACTTTATTTATTGAGAAAAACCCTCAGTAATATTAGCATGCCTGCCTGCTGTTTCTTTGTTTAGCATCATGCACTGCAGTCAACTCTCATTTGGTTCAGTCTGATTACAGGGAACCTGGGGGAGAAAACACACACACACACACACACACACACAGACACAGACACAGACAGACACACACACACACACATACACACTCAGGCACACTGGTGCTCGTTAGAAACAGTAGTGACAGCACATAACCCTCATTCTCAGCACACCAAGGGATTGGGAAACAGGGCTAGGGGTGGATAACACATGCAACGGTGATTTGCATGGAAAACATCTGCACCCATTTCTTTATTTTTTTTTTCTTCTTTTTTCTATTTTTCTTTTATTAAATCGCTGTAGATTAAGGGCTTCGTAATGCTCTCCTAGAGCATCGTTTAAAGCCGTCATGGCCTGCCAAGCCCCCACGACTCTCCAACTCCTTAATAAGGCACACTTAGAGTGCACACTTGATTGCCAATAACACCATAAAAATGCCCTGTTCCTGCATTTTAAAGCAGTGTGCGTTGGTGGCCTCTTGATTCTGGACGGCGATGATAATTGCACTATAACTTTCCTCGACGCTTTTGGGCGCCAGCTCGTGCCGTAATTATTTAAGTATCGGCTCACGTTATTGATCAAAACGTCATTGACTTGGATGACCCCCGCTTATAAATCCACAATCAGTAGTGCGATGGTGGGCATCTCCGGAGCCAACCGCTCTGCATGTTTTAAATGTGCGCTTGGCACATTGTTTACTAATGGAATTATTGTGGATATGGGCATGCAACCCTGGTGTTCTACCAGTATGACAATTAAATGATAAGTGAGCATATGAAGCTGTTGGAAAACTCCACCACGGACCGACTGGCAAAAGATTCATGAGATTTGGAGTTGGCAAAACTGTACATGCCCACCAAGAGCGTCTCTATAAATGGTAACAATGTAGTTTCCTGACACATAATGGCACCTTATATTCAGCGCAATATAGTTTTACGCCTCCCTGCCCTATCTTCATATTTAGTATGCATTATGATCGGTGAGAAATGGAAAAATTGCCAGAAGCTAGCAATAGCGTGTGTGGCCTTACAGATGTGATGTTCCAAGACAACATCATCATGTTTGCACGACCCAAAGTACACTATTCTTGAAAGGATATTCAACAACATAAATAGTAGGTTTCACACTCTTTTATGTTGGATTTGAACCTATGCCGTCTCAATGGATTTATTGCATCTTTCAGTCAAAAATAAAATAAATGTGTCACACTGGATTGGTGGAGAGAGCTATGTTGAACTAACCCCACGATGTGAGAACCTACCATAAAAGATAATATTAGATACAGTACACCACATATAGGCAAACCTCTCATTTTAATATAATTTTGAGGAAGGTTGGAACTTCCACATCCTAGTTAACTGTTACCTTAATTAATTTGTCAAGTCAACATTCTGCAGCATTTTTCATTGATGAAAACACGCTCCCACTTCTCCCGAGCACTCTGCACAGGAGTGCCACTGAAATAAAAATGTTTACACGTTAAATCTGTATATTTGTGCAGTCGTCTTGCGTTTCAGAACGAGGACGGGCCACGGCCAGCTTCCCCCTCTGCTCCGCCGCTGTCATCCATCTTATTAAACACGGCGCAGAACTCCATGTGTGGTGTGAAGAACTCCATACGTTCCTGCTCTGTTTATTTTCCTCTATTAGCGCTCCTCTGGATATGATTAGCCCAAGACTAATTAGTTTAAATAAATGTATTTCGGAGAATCTAGGAGTCATTTCTAAACCCATGATTTCAAGTCTCGAGTGTCCCATATGGTCCCTGACACGACTTGCTGACAGAAGTGCAGACATTTATTTTTCATTACACTTGTTTGTACATGTGGGACTTCCAGGCTCGACTCAAGGACAACGAGAAGAGTACGGAATTTGAAATTGAACCCCGGAAAAGTGATTTATTTTGTTTGCCGATGGCCATGTGTGGTGAGTTAGTTGGAAACCCCTTAAGAGAGACGGAGCAGATTTTTTGGGGGCAGGAGCTGTGACGTGATGTCCTCAGGTGTGTCTCTGGAAGACCGCAGAAGTAGCCAGAAGTCACGTTTGCCATTTCCTGTTTTGTTGAGGCTCTTGGTGGCATCACTGCTATTGATACCACTGTTATCAGCACAGTGCTCTTGTGTATGTACAGCTGCATCTTATTCCTGAAATTAGACATTTATGTCTGGACTGTATATTGGTCTTAACATATTTTACGGTTATGGAGAAGTGCCAATGGTTAAATATTGTGCCATATGTCACCAGCATCCTAGTGCTTCAAATATGTTTCTTTAAGGGAGCGCTGTGGCGCAGCAGGCTACAGCGCTCGTTCCACATACGGGTCCGAGTGCCCACGTGGACCCAGGTTCAAGTCCGGCCTGCGGTCATTTCCCAGTCCCATCTCTCTCTCCCACTCACTTCCTGTCTCACCCTTCACTGTCCTCTACAAATAAAGGCAAAATAGCCCCAAAAAATATACTTTAATACAAATAAAAAAATAAAATATGTTTCTTTGGCAAAGTTTTGAGATGAAGGAATTGGAATGTTCAGTCTACTTTTTTGTCGTTCTGTATGTGAGACTGAGAGACGAGGGGAGAGTGCGATGGTAAGCGCGAGTGAGCAAACCGCCCTCCAGACCGCACCGTCGTAGGTCAGAGGTCACTCAGAACCAGACAGCAGAATGCGATCCCACTGAGCCAGGTAGTCAATTAGATTACCCCAATACGAGTGCGCGTTCGGCGAAAAAAGCAGACCCACCGTCCGACGCTCCAGGATATTCAACTACCTCTCCTTCTTTTTCTCATGTTATTTCTGCCCCCTCTGACTAATGCAAAATTGGCTTTGCTGGGATACAGATTACTTTAATTTGAGGCCAAGCTCTACAGAGCGGTGTTTTATGTAGCAGAAAATGCCGCAGAAGTGAAACCCCTTTCCCCTTGTCGATAAATGCCAGTTCTATGTTTAGAAGAGTTGAACAGTGCCACAGTGTCCATGACAGAGATGGAACTCGTGGCCACAGGGGGAGGGGGGTGGAGGGAGTGATTTAGTTGAAAACCAATCTAGAAAACGAACACTCTTGTTAAGGCCTAGTATTTGTTTTTGAGGCTAGACCTCTTAAAAAGTTTTCCAGCTGCGTTGGCTACGCCATTCACTCCTGGCAAACACAAAGACAAACAATTTTGAATATAAAATCAGTAGGGGAGGGGAGCGAAGGTTGAGGGTTTGTAAGAATGAAACGTTGAAAAAAAAAAAAAAAGTTGTTTATCTTTTAAAGAAGTAGCCTAGCCCTCTTTTGCTCCTCGTCAGCAACCTTGCCGCCAGTGGTGACAAAATAGTTCACAGCATGACTCGAAACCAAAACATGTGAGGCAAATGTTTCACATACATGGAAGAAAAACAGAACACGAGAAAACGTCAGTGTCCTGAGATATATGTGTCGGGGCTACTGAATGGGAGCACTGTGCCGGCATTGTGGAGCGCTCCTCTCAGAACGGGACACGGCTAGCATACTAATCACTCGATAGAATGAAATGATCACTGCAGGTGCGGCCACCGTCTGTCAGCCGCTCTGCTCGGAGGCGAACTTGGAGCGGGACCAAACATGCTCACCAGGGCCAATTTCACAGTCTTAGGGCCTCAGCGCGTACGGAGGGAGGGAGGGAAGCAAGAAGGGAGGAGGGAGGAAGGAGGAGGGAGGAAGGAGGGGGGAGGGAAGGCGTGAGGGGAGATTTGCCAGGCGAATCGCAGACCCGAGTCTGGGTCGGACTGTCCCCAGCCATTTGCTTGAGACATAACATATTACTTAAGAAGAAATACACGAGAACTGGTTTGTTTTTTTGTAAGTCACAGTAAGGAAAGTTTTGCTCTGTTTTATCCTGTGGAAAGTAAGCTGTAAAAGGCAAATCCAATATAGTGTAAATATATAAATGATTTATATTATACGCTTCTGCATAGGACAAATTATCACATTTTATTCTAACGTTTTATTTCTAACCCTTGTTTTTTATTTAATAATGTGTTACCTAAACATTCAATACAATGTATGGTACAATGAGAACATTGTTGTAGACTGAAAGCAAGTTAATCTAAATCAGTTACAGTCTCTTACCTGGGTTTAATGTCTTTTTTTACCCCTAGGGTGTCCAAGATGATTCAGCAAGATCTCTTATTTCTTATTTGATCAGTCTACCTTTATTCCATGTCATACAATATGACAGATGCACACTTCTGCTATATGTGTATTTCACCCCTCTAAGAACTTGTGCTGTGCATGTCCAGGCACCTGCCTGGGTCGGCATATCTGTGAAGTATTTTCCTCCATATCTGTCTTTTGCATTATTTTGAAAAGACAGATTATTTCCACAGTGAGACTCTGTAGCTCAAAACCTAAAAAAATACTTTCACATAAATTTATCAGACGTGCTACTTAATTAATGTGGTCATTGCATTCAACACTCATAGGGGGTTTTCAGTCAGGAGATTTTTACTTCTGCTCATATCCCATCTTTCTTCCTTTCTCTTTCTTTCTTCCTTCTCCCCTCTCTCCCCTCTTCCCTCTCTTTATCTATTTATCTCCGTCTTGAACCAGCCCCTGTGGAAGGCCCTGCCATGTTCTTAGCGTAATAAGACAGACCTGATACAGTTCCACAGATAAGCTGCAAGTTTATGCTGATTGTCATAATGATTTAGGATGTGTTATTCCAAAAGCAGTCCATGACCTCCCCCACTGGAGGAAGCGAAAAACAAACTTGTCTTTTATAAAACTTGGCGACCCCAAGCTAGCCCACGGCTCCTCATACGGAAAAGCGAAGGACTGAACAGTGATAAAAGATAACCCTGTGAAAAAATAGTTTGGGAATTGAGAGATTTAGTATGACATCACTCTCCGAGCTATCTGTGACATGCCATTAAATGTCATCTTCAAACGCTCCAAGCCACAGGAGGGACGTCGCGGGAATGACATAGTGGTGTGTCACGACCTTGAGCACTGGAAAACACCAAAGTGGAGAGTTTTTGCGTTAGTTACAAATATCTTCTAAAGAGCTGTTTCCACAGAGGAGCCATAAAAATGAAGTACGGCGTATCATTTCTGCTGATTTCTTTTGTCATCGTTACAGGGCCAAGATCCTGCAGCAGTTTAGCCAGGCAATCTCTCCATCTCCCGCCACAATATACCATGAATTTACAGCTACACGAGTGCAACAAGCGATTATTTGCACGATAGTTTCTCGGTGGGACCCCAGTCAGACTTTGAGCATGCACACATGCAGAAAATAAAACGAGAGGGCGTGAACTCAGAGAGGGATCCGTGCACCCATCACTTCCAGCTGCAAATCAGCATATAACCCCCACCCCCCCCCAAACACACACACACACACACACACACCACAAGCACAAAGGAATAAACTCATTGGGGACACATGTGTTAGCACTTCCTTGGGTTCAAAACATAGAAGATGCTTTTCGAGAGAGTTCACCACCTCGCCCCTTGCCTTTATCTGCATGTTGACTGATGCACCCCGATGCACATGTTGCTGTGTTGCACTCGAGGTACTGCTTTGTGTTCTGTGGAACATCCTAAACCGCTGATGAGGTTGCGGTCAGTAGGGGGGGAGGAAAGGACGTGACGGTTGTTAGAGATGCCTCAGCTAATCTCCTGCTCTTGGCAGCAGAGTGTCAAAATCAGAGCTGTGATCATGCAGAAGAGGGGGGGTGGGGGTGGGGGGGGGGGGGGGATCTGTAAACCAAGCCAAATGAAAAGCAGTCGCGTCGCCGCTAGCATTGCTAACATCTGGGCAGGCGTAGGGGAGTCACTGAACGCAGTGCTAGCTGAGGTGTTGTGGAAACGTTTTTCACGGACGCCAGTGGATCGGCTCGCAGTCGGTCTGTTTTTTTGGAGGGGTGACAGGGCCGTGGTTAACCTCACGCAGCATATTGCACTGCCCCGGGGAGTCCGAGCCTTCCTGAAGTCATCAGCTCCGTCCTAGCGCTGCCAAGCACGCTGACCACTCCTAGGCACACTCCACCAGCATCCCAGGGTGCACTTCTCCTCTCATGTGCCCAGAAGAACTGTTAAAATGTCCATTTAAAACATCGGGGCTCTTCAAAGGGGAAACAGAGCAGACATAAACATACGCTGCCCTGTAAATACGCTAGACAGTGGCAGGTTTTCGGCCAAGGTCTTGCTTAGATTTTTATCTGTTGTACAAGATATCCCGTTCTTTTATTTTTATTTTAAAATTTATGTCAACGTCAGGATTGTGCCAGTAATCTATCAACAGCTTCAGAAGAATGGATACAGAAGAATGGCAATTTAACTAACAATTTGATTAATGCTTACATGATCCAAACGGGGTTGCCAAAGATTTTCTAAACAAATATATTTATGCCATCAGCCTCGTAAATTTTTCAACACGTTGAGTCATGGTTGAACCCCAAACCACTGTCCGACACTGAAATGCTTCGTCAAATGGCCAGTAAAGCTACGGACAAAGTTCATTTTCTCATGCGACCAACAGGCTGAAGTCTGTCTGTGAAGAACTGTGGCATTTGTTTTTCGAGAAATAAAAAAGCAGTTTGAAACCTGCATAAAAATGATATGTTTTCAATGTTTCAGCACCATCAGGAAGTAAGGTGACTGCATCCAAGTGAGAGTTGTCATATTCATATCACAATAATTTTTGACATTCTAATGCGATCTGACAGTGAACTTCCGAGGCACAGATGTCCGGGCGGGGGCCCAAGCAGACATCGACGATGGTGCCAGACATCTAAGAAATCATTTGGAAATGCTGGCAGCAGCGAGGTTTTCAGTTTCCTCCAGACAGCGCTCACCTCTCAGTAGGCCATCATTGGACTGGATGCCCCGCATGTAGCATTCCCCCTCCAGACACAACGAGGGGAAAGGGGAAATCAAAACTAAGTGAATTCTGAGGGGGATGCTCGTGTTTGTGGTGGCGTCTACTCTCAGTCCTCGGCCTGGGCCTCTCTGCTGGGGCGGGGAGAGTCGTTTTAAGTTAAATAACTCTTTACTTGTTTGCATGGGTTGAACCCCAAGTTCTTCAAACTGGACATCAAAGTCTTGACGTGGAGAATTGAATCATGCTATGCTAGAACTTGGATAGTACTTCAACCTGAACCTGTTCCCCAATGTATAATCACATCTGTTACTCTTGTCTTTTTTATCTTCTCTCTACCTTGCCTTCTCTCTTTCTCTCTCTCTATCTCTCCCCCCTCTGTTTCTCTCTCTCTCCCCCCCTCTCGCTGAAACATTCTGAAAATAGCACATTCATATCTTTCTCGCCTTCCTCTATTGTTGCAACCTTCAACCACCAATCACCCTCTTGCTCTTTATTCTCATCTGTTTGCCCCGAAACCACCCTCCACCTCTCTCCATCTCTCTCTCTCTCTCTCTCTCTCTCTCTCTCTCTCTCTCTCACTCTCCAAAGCTCTGTGGCCATGCTGCCAGGGCTGACTCTTTTGATTCGAGTGGAGTACATGTGGTTGAAATCTGAGGCCCGTCCCTCTGCCAAGCCACAGGCCTCGTAATGGAGCACTGGATCAGGAGAATGGTTCATTGTTCAGGGGTGCTCTTCCAGGAGGAGAGAGAGAGATGGAAGGAGGGAGGGAGAGAGAGAGATGGAGGGAGGGACTCACCAAGTCTTTAAAGGGAGAGAGAGAGAGAGATAGTGGAGGAAAAGGAAGGAGACTCATCATCTCTTTAAAGGGAAGGGGGAGCAACAGAGACTCACCGAGTCTTTAAAAAAGAGAGGAGAGAGTAAACTCTCGCTGAGCGGAGCGCCGGGGTCAAAGGGCGTTCCTCTAATCTCCCAGTAAATCCCAGTCAGCCAGGAGGAGGAGGAAAAAGTCGTCCGCTGTGCGGCATGTCTGCGGACAAACACGCTGACACCGACCCTGATTTACTGCCCTGTCTGAGACCGATCCTACAGGGCTCACTTGCACAGCATATAACGTTGGACAAACAATACATACATACAAATCACATGTGTATTTTGTCATCCTGCCATTATTTTGATATGTTTTTTTGTCAATATGACCAGTTAAGCTTGCTTAAGTATATCAGTGATCTCATCCAAGGTGATGGAGTGAAATAGAGCTCTGGGATTAGGAAGACCAGAAGGGGAGCAGAATAAGACATCTGCGAAACGCAGAACGGAGACCAAGTTCTCTAAGTTCTGGCCTCGCGTCTGGACTGTTAAGACGGTAATTCAAAACAAAAGTGGCACTGGCCTTTCGGCTCGAACCTACCGAAGTGGAACATTAAACAGGATGTTCCAAAATGGAACTGGCACGGGTGCAATCATAGCACCAGAGGATGCATTTCTCACCAGAGAGAGACATCACGAGGCCGTTAAATCACTCAGCCACACGCAATTTACGGCCACCTAGACGGCTGATAATTGATTCGCGAGTGGACCCCGGGCGGCCCAGTCATTGTCGCCTTGTCGAGCGCCGGGGAGAATAAATCGCGGACATTGAAAACCACAATATTGTTTCAGTCAGAGCACGTCTCTGTCAGACAGCACTCAGTAGGGTCTCTCTCGCACTTAGTTAACAAATGCTTAGTCAGGGATGAAAATCCGCCGTGTACTGTTTTTCTACATGGTTAAGTTGTTCTATCGTACCACAGGCAGTCACTCGGCGTAAAAACAACGGAGCTGTTTCTCTGTAACAACAAATAACGTGAGACATTTCAACAGGACCGACACCCAGGAGCCGTATTTACACAAGGATGTCCCTCATCTCTCTCTGGACGCGCCGCTATCATCTGAAGGGTAGGCGACCAGAAGTTGTTTTCACAATCTCATTATTGAGAGAGGCATCTGGAATCAATCTGTGCAGTTAAGCAGTGCGCACACGTATACACACATGCACGCCCGCACACACACACACACACACACACACACACACACACACACACACACACACACACACACACACACACACACACTTGCACAGGTCCAAGGGACGTGACATAGAATCTAATTGGGAGTGGGCTAGCACATACTCTTTGACTCAGCTTTACGTGATTGTAATGCTAAGGAGGCTTGACTCGTTTGGCTCCCAAAATTGACTCCCAACTTAATTAAAATGGGTTTTACTGGCAACGCAGAGGTGACGGTGCATGCGTTGGTAAATTACTCTCTCATGAGCAAACCTATTTGGATGATTTTCCTGTGGGTTTTTCTTTTTTTTTTAACTTTACTTTTAAGATGTGTCTTTATTTTTGGGCAAGCAGGGCCTCTTTGTTTACTTCACAGAAAACACCATTATCAAAATAGCTGAACCTGTTAAAGTTTTACGAGTCATTTTTTCTTGATTTGACATTTTAAACTGGTCGATTACATGTTAATTGTAATAGTAAACTCTCTAATTGATATGTTGACCTTTTGAACTCAGATATATCACCTTGTAAGCCAGGAGGTCACCTTGTAAGCCAGCCGTGTTTTAAAATATTTAGGAGTAGACAAGTGATTTAGATGTATTTTTATAAGGACACTCCAGACGAATTCTGTGTGTAATCTTTGAACACCGTTTAACAACAGAACTTAGGTCCTTGGTATTTGCTTGTGAATTTTCACGACTGAATACCAACGATCTCAGTTCTGTTCTTAAATGGCCAAATGTGTTGTTAAAAAGGTAAGGAGGAATTTCATTGTACCACACTACAAAATGTCTCCGAGACCAAACGGCGGTATTGCGTCAAGGCTAAGGACAGGAGTGGAGTTTTGGTCGACTCCCAGGCTCCAATTGTTTCTGTTATTTTCTTCTAGCTGTGAAGGACACATGGTTCAATATCGCACGCATGTGTGGGCTATATACTATATGTATGGTGGTCCTGGCATAGTGTTACTGTGTGCTGTGCATTATGTTTGGTGGTCCTGGCACTAGAGGTATCCCCCATAGTTTCCTCCATAAAATCACTGCTCATTTTAGCCCTCTAATCAGGTTTAAACAGAAGAATGCATCAAAAGCATCTTTTATTCCATCTCCCAACTCACACCGAACTTGTTAAAGCAAATGTGTTCGGGAGAGACATTAACGATAGCCTCGGCGTCGGGCCTCTCGTCGGTGGATGCCCTATCGTATATGATCTGACTTTTACGACCTGGCGTAGAAAAAAACGTGTCCATTACAGGGCCCAGACAGGATACTGGTAGGCGTCTCACGCAGGTGACGACAAACCACCGTGAAGTTAACATGGTGTTTCAGTGCCATAACCGTGCAGTGTGTTTTTTTTTTATGTCGGCCCGTGTGGGTGCAAAATGTGTGCGGGTAGTCATTCTGTCTGACACGTGTGCCAGTGCAAAAGTGTTTATTAAGCAGAATTTCCCCCATAGCAACAGGGGTTAAAGTTTTGTCTGGCTGAGGCTGTAAACAACGATTTAATCATAAACAGCCCTCGGCTATTGTTAATGGTCATTAAGATTAATACCCTTCATGAAATGGACTTGTTGCCACCATTGATTCAAAATCCCATCAAATAAGTAATTGCCCTGGTTTTGAAAGGGTGCACCTCTCAGACATTGTCTTGCCACACGTTACTTAGTTTCATTTTAATTTTGTATATTATCCTTGCAGAGGGGGCTACTATGGTCCACCCGTGAACAAAAGTCAATTACGAGAGAACTTATTTGTTGTGCAAATTAGCCATCAAGTGCTAAAATAAGCAGAGGCGTAAAGACATAATGTAGCCATTAATCACTCTAGACCCAAATTGTATAAAAATGTGACATTTCCTCGGCCACCATGACACGCTTTATTTAAATAGGCCGTGAACCTCACACTGCTGAAAGTAAACTTTCACCATCCTCCAAATACTCACTCTTTCACCGCGCGCGGAGGACAGGAGGGCTCAGTCGTGCCTGCGCAGGCAGGCTGCCGCGTACCTCTTGGCAGGCCTTAGCGCTTGATTTACGACGTGCGCCCGTAGGAGGAGGGGGAAAAAAAAGAAGTCAGGAGGTCCACCATGGCTGGAGAGCGTAAGGGTCACGGTAGCTACTGCCACTGTGCCTGGCCTCAGCCCCCCCCCCCCCCCCACACACATACACACATACCCCCATCCCCATTATCCATGGTCTCAACAGAGGCCAGCCAAGCAGCCTGTGAGAGAGATTACCCCAAACTAGCAGATAATCAATAACAATTTGCAGCAGGGGGGGGGGGGGGGGGGTTGAGGGCTTCCTCATTGATTTATGAGGTTTCAGGTTGCCATGCCACCAGGAGCAGAAACTCCCAAGGACTTGAACTCCTGGCCGAAACTCCGTGCGCCGAGATTACGGTCATAGGTGTCAATAAAAGCGGCTGGATATTAGCGTGCGAGAGGTGTTACGTCTTTTGGAGTTCACCTCTTTTCGCACACAAGACCCTTGGAAGGCTCCCGGGCGAAGGTGTAGAATGACCAGGTCGCAGCGTTCGAGGCGTTCCGAGTCCCGAGGCCAAGGGAAGTGAGGCCGCGCCTGCCAACAAGGCAGCTCGAGTCTGGACAAGGTAGAACTTGGCCTCGAGCAGAGCCGAGCAGCGGGATGCCGAAACGCCTGGGGAATATTACGTTCAAAACGGCCCGAACAGAGTCCGATTCTTATGAACCAGCAGTGACATTGGACCAATTCAACCAGGTCCAAAATCCAATGGAGGCCGTGTTGTCATTGCAACACGATCAAATTGTTCCAACGCATGCTAAGTACAACTTGACCAGGGGGTAATGATCACATACGGCCTGGGTCATGACTAAACAGTGGTGGAGCGGTGTTGTTCTTGCAGTACAAATTGCCAGGGCCGGGTCGGGCTCCCATGTGGCTATATTAACGGATGACATTAACACTTCAGAAACGCTGGAATGCATCAAATGGCTATTTGCTCTGTTAGGCATGCCGTCACATTTACATAATCACTCATGCTGTTTTATAAGCGCAGGAGGTCTGTTTCCTCTGTGCATACACATCCACACACACACACACGCACACACACACACACGCGCACACAGACATATGCAACCCACATACTGTACGAAACGAGTGTTGACACTTCATCACGATTGAAAATGAAACCAACGTACGTTAAGATGAGGAAATGGCCCATTTGAAAGGGGTCTCTCGCTCTCCCTCCCTTTCCCTCTGTCTCCGTTCTCACCTCCCACATCAAGCCCCAGAGCAGCACACACCGTGGGAATTAGGAGGAGAAGCTCCAGCCTCTTTTTTTTTTTTTTTCGGGGAGCCTGCCTGGCTGTGTCTGTACCTGCTTTCCCATAACTCAGCGCAGTTTAATGCCTCCAGGTTAGTGTGGCTTTGGGTATCCTCTCCTGTGATAATTCATATGCTATAGTACCCCAGGATCTGGGCAAGGAATACTAGATCATGACAGTCCATTGATTTGATTTACTCAGACATTAAACAGGAGGGGTGAACAGAGAAAGGGAAAAGAAAGAGAAAGAGTGAGGACAAGGGAAAAGGGGAAGAGAGGGAGAGAGAGATGGGCTTTCCTTCCATGCAGGAATGGATTAGGTTTCATGATGAATGGAAACAGTTACCCAGCATCACCCAGCTTCCTCTGCACAGGATGCCACTGATGAGGAGGCTCTGAGTCCTGGGGAGTCATCGCCTGTCCTCCCCTCCCCCTGAGAACCTCACCCCCCCCCCCCCCCTCACCCACTCCCCCCACTCCTCACCCATCACCCCCCGAGAGAAAGAGGGAAATAAAATACAGAATTGTCAGGTGTGGCTACACAGACATGGGACAGGAGTGGCGTTAAATCACACGGCTATATTTAGCGGAGTAGCCATCCAGTTAGCCGCCAGTCAAACACGCGAAAACAGCCCGGGGCAGACAGGATTTACTAGCTCCTGGGAGAAATAATGTGGAGGGACAGGAGAGAGGGGGGAGAGGAGCAGACCCAGAGGTGCCTGATCTGGAAACGACAACGTCGACTGGGAGGCCGGACCAGACAGCCAATTCCTCAAACTATCCATTCTCCGCGCACTCAGGCGTTTGACCTGGTCCTTAAGGCTGTCACATGAAATTAGCAGCCAATCAGTCACCGAGGACGAGATAAGAGTTGAAGAATTAAGACTTTTTAAAGCCATGGCAAATGTCATTCGGAAACTATGACGAACAAAACGTGCATCCGCACTAAGCTTATTATTATGTATTAATGCCAGCGCTGACATCCGAAAGATCAACACACAAGTTCAAGTTAATAAATGCAATTTCCGTTCATTGACGTAATTATTTTTGAAATTACTGCATATTGATGTCTGAAATACTAACAGAGGACAATCCATTATTTTAGTCTCTTCATGAAGCACATTTTCCAACCATTATGACGTAAACCATGGTCACAACGTATAAAAGTCAAAGTGTACACACTACTTTTTATCATCCTGCTGCAGGCCCAGCGACAGTCAAATATGTTATTTTTAGACACTGTCTGTCATAGCGATTGCTAATGGGCTACATTCACTGCTATCTGGCCAATTACTGACCAGGTCATATGATTTTCATTATGACAACATGCTGACAGAATGACATATTTACAGTTTGATCAATTTTGGATAAAATGATACAGTGGGGTTACTGTTTGAACCACTCCTGGTTTGGAAGACATGGTGGTTGGTGTAGCCGTTTTATGAGCTGCCTCGGTGAGGTGTGGCTGATGTGCTGCTGTGCTTTCAGGTGGCTGTAACTCCCAACTCTAGGCCCGCTCACTATTTCACTAGCCAATAGACTGGCTACTGTATTTTACGACTAGTGGCCCATTCTTTCCACACTATATACTCCTCATGTCCACGTAGATTAAAATCCTAGTTTGAATAGTAAAATTAGCTTAGGCTTCCTCTAAAGTACGAGTTGCAGGGTCACTATTTCAAAGTTATTGCCCATTATGCATAGTAGTAAAGTAGAAAAAGATTTTTTCCATTTCACTTAGCCATAAAATCAAACACAGTTAGGCATTTTAACTTTACAAACCATTCTAAAAACAGGGAAAGCATGTCTGATCATTTAATAATACATGGAAAACTAAAATTCAGCTTCCATGTCAAATTTTGTAGGCCACAACCATGCATTTCTGTTGTGAAATTGCAGTCTGGTAGTGCCACGTTTGTAAATCTGACCTCAGCCCATGACCATATCCAATGTTTTATGAAGATGATGAGGAGTACGACCTTTCAGAAACATGTAAGAGGTACTACAGGGCTGTACCTAAAGCAGCATGCAACAATCAGACACCTCTAGAAGTATGTTATTAACTTCAACTAGTTTTGGCATCATCTTTAACGTCAGTACGACTTGGTTTATGGTCATGAACCAAATGCAGTTAGGCCTAACCATGATTGATGTTCCTACTGAGCAAACTGAGCTTTCACAATCTGATATTGCCAACTGTATAGTCAAAAGAAACCAGTTAACACTCTGTCAAGCTTACGGTGTAGTGCTTACTGTTGGCAGTGTTGGCTAAAGTTTTAGCAGATTGTTTGCTCGGTAGTTTGAGACCAAAATGATCTTAACAACCTGCAATGTTACTTTAATTTGACAAATGATGATTACACCAAAGACGATCTGTTTAACATAATGCTTGATTGTTTATCCAACATCCTAATGTTAATTATTTTTTCTGTTTTTACAACACCTGGTCAAACACTGGTTTTGTGATTTTTCCAGCATCTGTTGTGCCAGGAATTGGTGAAATACTGAGTTGGTTTGTTCTTTGTACGTCTGCTTACATAGGCTTGTTATTGTTTTACAGGGATCTGGTTATATTTGTGAGTTAGTTTTAATGGTTGGTTGCCTGGTTTTAGTAAATGAGGGGGTCTGAATGTGCCTGTTTCAATCAGATTACACACTCCAACACACACACACTCTCTCTCTCACACACACACACGCACACACACACACACAAACACACACACAGGCACTCACACCAAAGCACGCACTCAAACATACACTCTCCCCACCTCAATTACATACAATTATCCATCTTGCTTGCTGGAAATGTGTGTGTGATTCAGAGAACCCCCTACCCCCCCATTTGTGTGATTAGAGCAGGACATGGGGAAATAATGTATAGGCCTGTTTCAATCAGAAGCCACGGCAGAGGCTGGTTTTACTGAAGCGGACGCAAGAGGTCACAGCGTTTCAAAGGGTAGAGAACAACAACTCAACACCTAATTTATTTTGACATGTCAGGCAGCAAATGCCATCCAGTTTCATTCCTCTTTAAACGGCATTGCTCATTCGTAACAAAGTCCAACAACCTGGTTGTGATTTCCTTGAGCCCGACTCTGGAAAAATCCTTAAATCATGTCAGGAACAGTGTTCAAAAAATAAACAAATGGCACGGAATAAATCTCATGCAACCACTGTTCTGACTGTTGTCCATATATTTTCCCTGGATGTGATCAACATTAGTTCACCAGTACACCAAAAAACAGAGAAGTTCCCTCTGAACTCAGACTTGAGATGTTAATTTATAGTACTTGAGCTGCAGAAGTCTACCTAAAACAGGTGGATCAAGAACGTTAGTGTGCTGTGGCGGAATGCAGCGGCAATTAACATTTATGAAAAGACAACAAACCCTGTTCCACACTACCATTTCAGCTGTCATCATTGCGAGAGCCCATCTCAGCACTTTCACATGTATTGACTTAACAGAATACGGTATGGCGGCCACAGGATCGTGCCGTTGTGTATTACTCTTTTGGCAGGAACGGGGTTGAAAAGATTCATTTTTCCTCCCCAGCAACACAAAAATACCAACTGGAATGTTTACAAGTTGGATTGTTAAATTTCACATGAAGAACTTGTTCTTGAGTCGTTACTGTATTTTTTTCCCCCTCCCTCCACCAGAAGAAAATCCTTTCCATCTTGAATGAAGGCCATCTTTCACATATTTATTATCCGAGCATTTAATTGCTTTGGAAAATGTGGTGTAATAATTAAGAGTCGGCCTGTTAGTATGGTCCCCTCATGGAACTCCATGCAGAATAGATTGGACGCATGAGGTTTTAATTTCTCCATCATAGGGAGGTTAGTATCACACGGCCCAGACAAAAATGCTACTCGTTTTACAGGGAGACCATTCCTTTTCAACACATTATCTCTCACTGTGATGTATGCTTGACATGTTTGCCTTGTGAAAATTACAGAGAACAAAATACATTTTTGGACGCACAACCACAGCTCGTTGGTCTCATTTTCACATGGAAGTCTTCTGCCCTTGTGGATAGTGCATAGATGACAGACATGTATGCAGAGTAAACACTATAATGATATCAATGTATTTGTGGTGTTGGTCTGTGCTGTTACAATGCAGTGGTCAGGGGCCTGTACTACGAAGGGAGCTCAACCTACCCAGATGTAACCCAGGGTTACTTTGCTATACCGGGGTTGACAAAACCTGGTTATCTTCATTGGTGTTAATCGGTACTACGACGCTGAGTAAGAAGTTGATTTGTTGAACTGGGGTTAACCTCATCGGAGTTGGTGCGCGTTCACATAAAATGGGCGGGTTGCAGCGCAAATCATCACTTTTAATGATGACGTGATCACGTTATTTTACGGATAAGACATGCGCAATGACTATAAAAAGTTGCGAGGAATTAAAACCCACTTTACGATACATCAAATACGTCGGCAGCAATTACAAAGCAAGACAAGGCTGTTGGCAACGTAGGCTATTGCTGATCGGATATATGAAAGTAAAGTTTTATTTCCTATGTTCCTTAAATACCCTATGTTACGGAGGATTAATAGCTTGCGGAATGTCTGAAATGTGTTGAAATAAATACATTTTGAGTTCATAAGAGTCCTACAGATGCAACACAATTCATGCCATGTATATCAATAAATATTCATAAAGGATAATTGAATGTTTAGCCCCATTGACTGATTTAGTGTATGCCTATCCTGTGAACATTTTAGATGCAACGGCAGTGCCGCTGGCAGCAGGTGAAAATGAAACTCAAGAACATTCAGAAGGTTTATAGGCCTAGTTATAGCTTGCATTAATATTTCTTAATTATGAAAATATGTTATATTGCCAATGCTTATAGCCTCCACTTTGCCTCGATCAGCTGACAAATGCAACGAATTCCCTCGGCTGAGAATGTATAGGCTATCTTTCATAGAGAATATTATATGGAGAAAGATTTTGGTGGTCTTTAAAAACCCTCGTCTTGCGAAGAGAGGCGCTTACAATTTGCGCTCCAATAATGTATCTTCCAAGTAGCCTACGTCGACATTGTGGGGTGTGGTTAACCGCAAACCTCGGGTTAACCAAGATCATAACCTGCTCGGAGCAGGTTTTAGATGCAGCGTAAATTGCCATGGCAGCATACCTAGGTTAAAACCTATCCACCTTTCGTAGTACGGGTTAACCGGGAAGTTACGCCACGCGTGATCAACTTACTCTCGAAGTTACCCAGCTAAGCCAGTAACCCCGCTTCGTAGTACAGGCCCCTGGGAGCTGAAGAAGTTAACACTGACGACAACAACAACAACAACAACAACAACAGTATCCGTGATACTCTCCAGCCAACAATGGGCGTCGCCATGACACTTCAGTATTCAGAAATATGGATTTCTATTTCCAGCTAATGCTGCTTTGTATTGTTTTAATGTGGCAGTAGACAGTTCTCGACGTATCCTATTCCTAAGCCATGCAAAAGCAAACTTTTATATTTTTCTGTCAGTCATATTATATAGAATAGCAATATCGAGTGCAGAATTGTCACAACATTTCGAAAGAAATATAAGTAGCATATCCTAGTTAACCTGCTGAGACTGCACTAAGTAATAATGTAAACAGAATGGACAGAAGAGGAAAACCAGACAGATTTCCGGTTTAAGGAATAAGGTGGATAGGTGTAAAAAGACAGACTATACCCAACTCAAGACTCTAAATAGCATATACTGTTCTGTAGCTCTATATAATGCCATGAACATGGTCATGCATCCTACCCTATTGATGCAGATATACTGTGTGGAATGGCAGCTTTGGCAACTCTACAGTGTTGCACAGGTAAGCTCACCTCAGCCTCTCTCCTGTCTTCCTGGACAATTCCAGCTTTTCCAGACAACATGCTGTCTGGTCCTGGCTTTGACTTTCACTTACTGCCCACAAACAATTACCACAGGTTGATCAATTTGTTCGTAGTAGAAGACACAAGGGAGTTGGTGCGCTATTATGTAGGGTTACACACAAACACACCGACCAGAGAAGGACAGACATGCTGTTTTGGCCCCTGCACCTGTCAGTAAGAACTGCCCCTCCCTGATCACATGACGTTGTTATCAGGTAGGAGTGCATGAACAGGGACAAGGCCGTGGGAGAGAAGCTCACTCATCCACACTGGCAAAGCCTTGAGGTGGCGGCCTTAGAATGATGTGGCCTGTGCTGTCCAGTAGGGTTAAAATGGATGATGTGGTCAGTATAATTGTTGCAGTTCAACTCAGTATAATTCTATATTTGATATAAAGTGGTCATTACTGATGCTCTGTGTTTACTTTACTGATACTTTGATGGTAAGAGTTTCTGAGTTTCCAAGCTTCTGTCTGTGCGCGTGGTCACCGTGACAGAGACAAATGCCTTTTGGATTTTTTTGTTTTCCGTGTGAAGGACCCCAGGCGCGGCCGAAACACAATGCATTTTTGTTTGGCCAACGATTTGAATTCTGTCTCGCTGTTGTCTGGCCAGCGGTGTCACGAGCAGTCAGCATTGTTATTTTAGTGTCAAGCCAAGCATCTATCATCCTCAATGACCTTTACAAAAACACAAAATGGCGGAACACTCGGCAGTGGTCGTATATCAGCAATGCTGCCACACGTGATGGATACCAGAGGCTTGAGCCCGAAATCTACAGCTAATTAGAAAAGAGCATGGCGCTCGTGTGTGGAGTAGAGCATACACGCCTGCCAAACACGACCCAGCCTGCGTCGCTAAAGTGTATTTATGTATAAGATCACAGATTTGGTGAAATAGACGGGGTTTTTTTCTCTCTCTCTCTCTCTCTTTGCTATTCATGGTTTGTCTCATGTTACAACTTGAGGTAAAAAAAACGAGAATGGTATTGAGGCAGGCCAAGTCTTTTAACTTTAAAGCCTTCCGTCTCTTTCAACACGTGAAAATTAGAGTGAGGATTAAATTGTTTTCAGAGTACGAAAAAATATATTTCATAGACAGGCACATTTCACAACTGCATTAGAAGCAAGCGATGAGTTGTGGTCTTTGGGTATTGAGATGTAACATGTGTAACATGTTCTCTCCTGGGTCCTTGCAGAGAGAGCCAATGCCCCCTCTACTGGTAAGGCTGGAAAACACATACACAGAGAGAAAAGAGAGAGGGAAAAAGGAAGAAAGAAAGAGAGAAAATGAGGAGAAAAAATGAGAAACCCACTGGATGAATATCCCACTGTTTCTGGAACCTCTCTGACTGTGTCGCGCAGATGTGGAATCTAACTCTCCGACGGAGCCTTGGGAGAGAGAGGGGGGATCGATCCAGAAGTTTCATGGCAGCAATGCGTCTGGGCTCCGTGTGTGTGTGTGAGTGTGAGTGTGTGTGTGTGTGTGTGTGTGTGTGTGTGTGTGTGTGTGTGTGTGTGTGTGTGTGTGTGTGTGCGCGCGTGCACGTGTGTGTGTGAGTGAGTGAGTGAGTGAGTGTGTGTGTGTGTCGAGTGTGTTTGACAGGTTCCAAACTATCCATCTCCTCAATCCAGGGTTTGTCATTGCAGATGGCCCGTGCAGACCAGACATTAGCACTAAATCAAAGGATTAACACTGGAATATGCTGCTGGAGGATATGTTTAGCCCAGCAAAGTGGTTGTGCTGGTTCTTGGACTTGGATCACCAGATCCCGAGCTGAATTTATCCCCCTGCACATTTACAATAAGGGTAAGGTTATAGTGTTTTGCTTGGGGATAGACGGCCCCCAGTAGCCTCGTATCGCACGGCGGGGCGCAAGTGAATCACTCAGCAATTCCTGAATAAATGGGCCGATACGGGCCACCAATGAGGAATAAACAGTTATCTAAAACCACGCTAAGCAGTAAAGCTTTTGGATATCACTCCCGTGCTCCGGAGGCCAAAAAGCGGCTGTGTGGCCTGAGCAAGCCCCCCGCTTGTTGCGCTCCGTCTCGCACGGCTCGGAGTGGCAGACGTGGCCCCCGCGTTCTCCCGTGCTGAGTCTCTCGCCACTAACACCTCTGCGATAATACGGCTCGTGAAATATCAGGTGCGATACCTGCATGCCACACGGGTTGCCTCGCGTTTTTTTATGGACTGTGCGAACCGCCGCCGAAGTGTTGGTCCCGGTTTGCCGTAAATTAATAGGAGTCTTAGTGCCGTTTGAGTTTCAGCACTAGTCCAGGAATCTTGCAAAATGTCAGCCGATATTTCCTGCCCAGGTGTAATTTTCGGTCGTTAAAAAAAAAAAAAAATCTGCTGATATTTGGTTAGGCTTGAATGTCCAAGGGAAATATTTTCATACTGCAAAAACACAGAGAAACATAGTGGGCACGGGGCTGGAAAGAAAAGCAATGATTAATTCACGCGGAGTTAAAAAAAAATTGTACGTTTTTCAGGCAGGCGGCGGCGAAGGAAGCTCATTAAAAAGAATAAGGGCCCGTGTTCCACGCGGTACCAGGCCTCCGCTCCAGAACAGGCAGCCCGAGGGGAGAGGTTTTCCACCTGTAAGGTAAACAGCGCTGCCCTTTCTGCTCTCATTAAAATTCCGACATCTCTTTTAATGAATACATGAGAGATAGCAGGAGGACAGAGAGCCACAACGGGGATATTTCCCAGCTCTGGTTTTTGGGGAATTCTGTTGATGCCTGAAACGCTTGAAATGTTTTTCTCCCTCTTGTGGAAATATGACTCTTCACTGTTTGCATGCATCAGATTGTCAGCATGATTTTGGAGAGAGTGTTTTCAGTAATTGGGTGATAGTTGTTCCTTCATCATACCAGTCTCTATTATAGCATTATTGATTCATGTAAGTTTATATTTCCCTGCATACAATATAAAAGCCGTACATACCATTTACCCCAATACTTCCCAAAGAATCAGACGTTGTTTTACCAGGGAGGGGTGACCTTGTGTTGTCCTGAGTGACTGATCTTTGACCGTTAAATGTGGAGTTTAAACATTATTTTTCTTTTCCACTGTGCATAAGACTAACTGTGCTCCTTTTCCCAGCATTACCACTTACTACAATACGGTAACCTCCAAGGACCCAATCAATGTAAAATAAGACTTACCTATATGTTCTGTGTAGTGTTCGGTGCCATTTGAAATTAAACTATATAATTTTTCTTTCCAGTATAGTGCTGTTCTGGCAATTGATTAATGGTCATTAGCTAACGAAACGGAGGAAGCCAACCAATGTGAGCCAACAACCACAAAGGGGATACAAGACAAGATTGTTTCACTAAAATGACCAGTAATTTGGACTTGGATGTGCTGGCAAAGCTGAAGCAGCGTAAGAATCTATAGGTGCGAGGGGACCTGTGGTGGAAGTGGCCACAGCATCCGAACCACGAATACCCATGAGGACCTGGGATTGAGTTCAGCCCGTGGCCCCGGTCATTCTTCACTGTCATATCTCAATAAAGCCCAAAAAGCCACAAAAATACTTTACATAAAAATGATTTAAATAAATAAAAAAATGATGCAGTGTATAATTTGTCACTTGATTGGCTCTTCAAACGCTGTCTCTCTGCACAATCTCAGCGCATGGGAAACTAACTGAAGCAAGTTGTTCACTACATTTAAGTATGTGTCAACTAGATGAGGACAACGTGGCTCACAGCTATGTGTGCAAAGCACATGGCTTCATAAAGTCTAAGAAACTTAGGACCAGACCAACATCCAATTCCAGACAAAACACCAGAGGGGGGCAAACTTCTGCACTGATGGCAACATGCCAATCACTCCTCATAGCAATGCAATCCTTCTGCAGTGGCTGGGGGGGGGGGCAAAGCAGAAAAAAACACAACAGGCCACAACGGTTGGAAGCCTACTGTTTAATGTCTGCCAGCTTGTTTTGGTGATCATATGGGCAAAGTGGAAAAACACTATGTAATGCCTAAAACATATGTACTACGGAAAAACTCATCTCCTCTTTTTTTTAAAATAAAAGTGCACAAAAATGTTCTTGTCCTTTTGCGAAAGGCACGGCACTGTGGAGTCATCTGTGCAAACAAGCTGTTTGTTCGCCACAACAGAACACACAACAAAGGCAGAGGGGACTCCGAGGGGAGAGGGCGAAGCGCCAGTCAGCGACTCGAGGTGGGGGCGACGTCCGATGACAGTTGCGTTGTTGTGCGCCATCCCCCTGATTGTCGCCAGATGCACTGCTTAGCTTCGCCGTGTGCCCGAAGGAGAGAGAGAGAGAGAGAGCTTTGTGCAGGGCTCGCCTTGGCGGGAGCAAAAGCAACGCTAGGCGTTAACAGCGACTGAAAATTAGTACACTTCCTGTCTGTGCAAGCGGCAAGGCGAGGTTTCTTTCCAGTTTGAAAATCACCAGCGGTTGTGCGTGGAAACGGACCGAGAGTGTGTTATTTACGAGACACATCGCCAGTGTGGAAAAGCTGGAGATTTGAAGACTGTGTGAGATGGGGAGGGGAAATGGGCCAGGGCCCTGCTGTCCCAGAAGTAAAAAGCATCATGTGCCATTCCTGCACCCCTCCTCCCTCCTCCCCTCTTCTCTGCACCCCCCCCCCCCCCCTCCTGACACACACACACACACACACACACACACACACCTCTCCTCAAATCACCTACAACGAGTGCCGGGTGTGGGTCTGTTATAGTCATTGCCAGGTCACTGACCCGCAGAAAATTCAATTTATTTGTGTTTATCTTTCACTCTTTTCTTCCATGCAGAACTCTCTCTCCCTCTCTCTCTTCCTCCCTCCCTCTCCTCTCTTTCTTTCTCTCTCTCCCTCTCAGTTGAAGTGGTGCAGATCAGATGAGCGCATGCCAGCAGTCCGTGGTTTTGTAGCCTAGCCGCCACATGGACAGTTGTGCATTTTTCATCATTCCAAAAACCTTTTTCTCCCTCTTTTTCTTTCTTTACTAAATGACTCTGTTTCCTTTTCATGGCGGTTTGGACTTCCACATTAGACTGGACTGCACAGTTTAAATGAGAGTGAAAATTAAACAGTCTTAAAAAAAAGACATCAAAAAGAGTATATCATCAGCAACACTGGTAGTTAAGTATGCGATGGAGGAAACATCAGTCACAATCAGTCCGACATTTTTGCCACTCAGTAGATTTCTACATTCTTAACTAATCACATCAAGGGATCAATACATAACAGCACAAGCGTAATCACTTTATGAAGATATTTTCAACACATACGAGCAAACATGAGATACATTAGTGGAGATAAAAGGGGGTCCCGGATGGGAGTGGTGTTCTCACTCTGGCATAATGATTATCTTTCTCGGCAGGAATGAAGGACTCCTAATCAACTCAAAGCCTCGCTTTTCTTTTTTTCTTTTTTTCGTTTTTTTTTTTCATCAAGTGAGTGACTGAGGGCATAAACTATTCCTAGTCCTACGGAGAGACAGCTGGAAGTGATTGTATGTTTTAGGGAGGAGGGGGGGTGTAAGAGGGCAGGGTGGGGGGGATGGGGCACTGTGCTCTCACCATATGTGCTTTACGTATAATTGTTTTATTCTGAAATAACCTTCAAATGAGCATGAGCAAGCCAGAGAGATAGATGCTGGGGGTCGAAGAGAGGCAATTAGAAAGCAGTTGTTTTTACTGGCGAATCAGTCAGACCTTGGATGTGTCCCCACTTATGACTGGATTGTAATATTACCATCAGGGCCAAAATTGTGTGTGTGTGTGTGTGTGTGTGTGTGTGTGTGTGTGTGTGTGTGTGTGTGTGTGTGTGTGTGTGTGTTTCATGGGTGCCTCAGCGAAGGGAAAAAAAGTCACCTCAGAGAATGCCGGTTTTGTGGAAAACCAAAAATTCATTTCACACTACATTAGTAATCTAATTACTTGGTGAAATGTAACACAGTGGGGGGTGGGAAGGGGGTTGAAGGCGTGTGTGTGTGTGTGTGTGTGTGTGTGTGTATGTGTGTGTTGGGGGTGGGGTGGGAAGGGGGGTGAAGGTGTGTGTGTTGGGGGTGGGGGTGGGGTGGGGTAGGATAAAAGCGAAGGCGTTCCTCAGTCTGGATGTGTAGAAGAGTCAGGCAGCATGCACAGCATGGTGGAGCCTCTTCCTGCTACTGTGGGGTGCTCCACCCTCCTCCTCCAACACTCCTGCAGGCAGCTGAAACAAGAGAGGAACCCTCCCTCCCTCTCTCATGCTCAACACACACACATACAGTACACACACACATACAGTACACACACACACACACGCACATACACTCACACTTAGATGGTACCAGCTGAGCCTTTTGCTGAAAGCTGTCAGCGTAGATTAGAGCTGATGGCTCAATACTTCACACAGGTGGAGAGGTTCTACTGTTCTACTGTTCTACATGGTACATGGTACCATACTACGTCCTAGCACTTTGCCCTTTTAGTGGTAAAAGAAAGAAAACAACAATACTCCTCCTCTGTTCAGAAACAGAGGAGACTATTCTACCCCCACCACCACCACCACCACACACACCACACACACACCCTTGGCGTCAGGCACAGCCGTGTGTGGCAAAGGGGTGTGGGCACCTTCCCTTGTGCGCTATTGTGACCTTTTTGGAACAGGCCAATTATAAAGCAATTTTAACAACCATTTTAAAAAGTGCTGAGACTAATTGTGTTAGAGTTCGTCAGTGGGCAGTGGAGTGATTTTTTTTTTCAAAGCAGCTCTGTTTCTCTGGTGCCTCTCCATGGCTGTTATGCTAAGTCATTTAAGAGGTTGGACTGCTGGGAATCATGTACATATCTTTGCACTTCAAGTTATATTGAGAGAATCGGATCTCATAAACATAACACTCTTCCCCAGCAAGTCGGATTCAGGGGAGCTGGACACCACCATACAAGAAGGCAAGCATTCGTCTGCGATGGGTTTGTCTTGGCTGCAGGCCACATCACCTCATGTTTGAGATTATCGACAAGCCACCCAGAAAGCTGTATCCAAGAGGAATTTTTTAATAAATTTGTCAAGCGTTGTAAACCTCCCCTCCCCCCAACCAAACCAAAAAAGAAAAAATTGGTCTCGCCAGAAGAAGCTTCTCTCCTGGCTGGGGAGTAAGCCTCCATTGGCTCACGTGCGGACTTGTTTTTCTACCAGCTCCCGACATGTTCGTGGAAAAGTGCGCAAGATCGCGGCGTACCATAGGTGTTTCATAAAGTGTGTATTATTTCATGAGGTTTCTACCGCACCCCCCCACTCCCCACCCTGCGCCTCAGTAAGCAGCGAGTAGAATTGCACCGAGCGCTTGGTATTTGATTTCAACAGACATGCTACTCCTGCCCCTCTTAGGGTGGTTTTTTTTGGGGGGGGTAGGTGGGGTAATAATTCTTGGGAATTACCTGCGTAAGCTGAGCATGATCCTTGATCGTTCAGACACAATAACTACCTGTGCGAGCTACCAGTGTAAAAAGATACCGCGCGGCAGCGCGGGTGGATTCATTACCGCGCGACCCCTGGCTGAAATGGAACCCTCGGGGGCAAATGCCCTGCCGTTATTTACCGAGTCAATCTTAATCATCCAACACGGGCCTGACATGATGGGCTTCGCAGCAGGGTGTGTGACTGGCTGCAGGCCCCGTCTCCTGTTCTGTCGAGGGGATTTGGTTTGGTGATGCAATGACACACGAACACACACACACACACACACACACACACACACAGAGTTTAGTCGGCTTGCAGTCCTGGTCTTGGAGGCAGGGGACGTGGGAACAGGAGACGGTGTGTGTGTCGTTTTTTACATAGGATGCTCACCGCTCCAAGGTGCACCAAACCCCCTTTTTAAAGTGTAATAGTTCATAGGCCATCAGAAGTTTACGCTTGTTTTTCAAGCCGAGGCTGAAGGTGAATCCACCCGAAGACCAGATGCACGTAACAAACATTGGGCCTTCCCCCCGTGATCCCCTCTGTTGACTTTAAATAAGACGGTACCACAGCCCCAAGATTTCAAGGCTCTCCAAATTGTTTGTGCATGTTCTTATCCCAGATTGGAGCTAGGTTGAGCCGAACGTGAATCGCCTGGAGGCCTGATCTGCCATAGATGAGTGCCGCTGCCTCCATCTTCATGGGAATGGGACTAAATTGCTGTTCTCCCCACCCTCTCTCACACACATACACACACACATACACACACACACACAATGGACGCACACAGAGAGCTGTAACCTCTCAGCAGTTTGGCGGTCCCGCTCGGCTGAAAAAAGGGTCGCTGGAGTGACGGAGTTGCACCCCACCCGTCCCCCCCCCCGAGTCCATCTTCCTTAAATGGAGAGGGCCCAGAGGTCGGTCCGTGGGTGGCCCAGCGCTCATATGCCCAGGCTCAAATACCTGCCCCGCTGCTCCAGGTAGGCACCGCTTAAATCTCCCCCCCTAACATTTCCATTCTGTGAAAACAGCACAAGGGGGTGGAGGGGGGTGGAGGAGGAGGAGGGTGGGTGGGTGGGTGGGTGGGTGGAGGTCTGCTGGAGACTAATGCTGTCGACTGGGTGGGTAGGAAAACATGTCTGTTTTAATAGACGTTTTCTGGGCTTTTCTGTTTTTTCCCCTCGTGCCGTCTCTCGGCGGTGCGTTACCTTATGTTTGCTGTTAGGGGATTCATACAGACCAAGTTGGGGGGGGGGGCACGTGTGCTGGACGTGGAGGGGAGTCCAGCGAAAAGAATAAGAATTTTGCGCTGGCTGGCTGGGTGGGTGGGTGTCGGCCCTGCTGGGCATCACAAAAGCTCAAGCAGCATGACTGGATGCCTGAAACGAAACCCACCAAAGCCACCGATTCGTCTCGCCTAATTCTGTCGCTTCTCTCTCTCTCTCTCTCTCTCTCTCTCTCTCTCTCTCTCTCTGGAGGTAAATAATAAGAGAATGGAGAGGCTGGCTGCCCTGTTCAGGAGAAGTTGAACATTGCCAGCGACAGCCTTAAATCATAACAACCCATCAGGAAGCAGGGGAGGAACCCTGCGTGCCCCGCGAGTTCAGTTGTTCCGAGGAGGTTGGAGGTCCGTTTCCCAGCGCCGCTGATCCGACCTGGCCCGGATTAGCCGCCTGATGTAGGTCATCTCATCAGATGGCCATGTGGAGGCCTCCCCTTGGGTGGTCACCTGAGATGGTTTTGCTCATCAGTGGATCTGGTGAAGGCCCTTCAACCCCGTGACTATCTGGGCAGTTGCAGTCGTGGATGCTGAGGGAGCGGCCGGCCATCAGCTGTTGGCCACCTGTCAAACACACATGGATCTGCCCCCGCAGGCGTATAATTCCCCCGATTTGCCCCCCGAAATTGGACCGAAAACTCCCGTCTCCGCATGTTGAAGTGATACTCCAACCATCCCAGCTCCATCTGCCGCAGTGTCTCAGGGAATCGACTGCTTGATTCTCTTCTTCTCTCGCCGACTGTTGTGGTTGCGTGTCTTCAGCGTGCTTCGTGTGTGTGCTAATAATCTGCGATTCTTTCAAACAAGATAGACTCGACCGCAAACACAAAAAAAAGTGGCGATTTTTATCGTAGCGCTTCATGTTCTTCAAAGGTGGTCTTGTGTAGTGAGAAGTAGGAGAAAGCGAAATGAAAATAGAAAAAAGCTCTTAACCAAAAATGCCCAACCTCATAATGAACCTGGTTAGAATCAGGAAATCCATCAGTGCTGCAAAATATCGGTCAAATTACAAAACAGTGTCCCAGACAGAGGTTTTTTTCTCCCGACCGTAATGGGAAACTAGATTGTTTTTATTTTCTCGGCTAATCAGTGTCCAGGATAAAGCCTATCTTTGACTTCCAAGGGCAACAGGAAAACATGATTGGGTTTCAAAGGAACTCGGTGGGAACTCTGCAGTGCGGCCACAATCAAATTCATCCCACCCCTATGTTGACCAAAAAAATCTCTAGCAGTTAAAAATGCCCTGTGGGCCACTTTCCACATACATGCACACAATTCATGGTGAATCATCTGCTAGATATTCCATGCCAATACGTGCATATATTGATCTACAGTATTTCATCAAATATATTGTGTTTACGTGTTCTTCTTTACATGTCTATGTTGTATTTATAAGTCCAGTATTCTTTGAGGCTTGTGTTTGTTTTTCATGGCCTTTAACTTCGAGGGTTATATTTGTTTTTCATAAATGCGCGCGCACGCCTGTTTCTCACACACACTGTCAGCTGAGAGTTGACGAGAGAATAAAAAAAAAAGAGACATTTTCAGGTGGCATGTGGTTGGCCGTTATTCCACCCAACTACAACTATAACTTCAAATATGTACATGGAGCCTCCCAATACAAACAGACTAGGCACCAACCTGCCAATTTCAGAAGCCGCATGCCGTGTGAGATGGTCTGGGAGAAGGCGGGCGGGCGAGGGAGAGGGTGAACGCGAGGGCCAGCTGTCCTAACTGCTTATCAAGGCCCTCTGGGAATTTGTCCCGGGGTAGCCGGGAGCGCCATGGCATGCCAACGCTATGCGTGTCCCTGATGGGTCCAGGCCTATTGTGTCTCTCTGTGGCCGGACGGAGAATTCCTCGAGCACACGCAACACGTGGTGGAGCATGCGAAGCTACGGCGTGTTGTGTCGTGTTGTGTTGTGTTGTGTTGTGTTGTGCTGCTCTGCTCTGAGACCGGGGATGTGCTGTCATCTCAACAAGCCTTGTTTATTTCCCCGAGCAGTAAACATTAACAGGACAAGCTCTGGTGTTTTTTAAACTTCATGTCTGTCTCCTGTACAGACAGAGAAACGTCTGTCCCCATGCAACAGACAAGAATTACAACATGTTGTATTTACATCTAATTGAAATGGAATGGAAAAGGCCTTTTAGGCGTTTTGGATGCACTTGTGCAGAAACTTGAATAAGTGCACTTGTGCAAGTTCTGAGTTGAGCTTTTGGTGTCATAAAAAAAAAGGTCCATTAACTTTGTCAAGGACTTTTGGAAACTTCACACTGACTTATTCATTTATCACTATTAAATGTTTGTTAGAATTGGATGTACGCCTGATTCTAGGAAGGAAGGATTCAAGGAAGAACTCAGTGACTGCTTGCTACCTATGCATCTGAATCTTACTATCCCTATATTATTTTCAGGTCTGCACAACTGTTTTCAATGTATTCTAAAAGAAAAACAATTCAATCAAATTAATCAATTTATTTTACCACCTGAAACTCATTAGCCTTGAGGAGCATGTTTTCTGAAGGACATACTGTATTTTGGGATTTGTCCCATTCATACTAACTTTATAAGAATTACAAGAGTTTAGAAACACCGAACCTATGCTATGTTAATTGGATGAAGTTAGAATTTACTTCTGTATCTTATTGTTTAAATTCACTCCACATCTGTTCATTTTCAAATTTAAACAGATTATATTTTCAGCATATGGAATTCAATGCAGACCTTATGAGGGATTTATACTTTATGACCACTTATACTTTATGACTACACAATTATGCTCATATTCTGTCACCAGAATGATCAACCATTCCAGTATACTGTCAGTTTAACATATAAGGAGAGACTCTTTCCATCTTGGTCTAACCAACACATTTACTTCTTTTTAAACAATCACACCAACAGCCCATCATCCTCTGCCCACAGTCATCATGGCAGACACTGATGCTTTTATTAATATGGCGGCCGAGCGGTGCCAACGGTCGGGACTGGAGGGCCCTCACGCTTGGAGAGAGCGGAAATGAAACCATAAGAGGGTGTGGAGCATCAGGGCCGGAGTGCTGACAGCACTAACCTCAAGCTCTGGCTCACACACAGGCACACACAGACACTTTCTCTCCCTCTCCCTCACACACACACACACACACACACACATACACTCACACACACACAGTGCTTCATCACTCCATGATCACGAGACATGGAATTAGTGTCTGCATCCCACTGCAGGTCTGAGAGCCATTAGAGCTCCATCAACAACCATCCAACTATTGCTGATAAATTACGAGAGTCTCATGGACCAGGATTGGGAAGCCATTTTGTATATTGCCTAAATGTACCTGTTGTACAGTGATACATTGCCAAAGTCTTACAAAGCAGAATTGAGCAGCTATTTTCTAAATTGGCAGGCTACCTGTTGTGAACAGCTCGTAAGTTTTGCACCTCATAATGGAGGTAATATCAAACCCTACTGAGGCGAAAAGCCATACTGTAAGAGTCAAGAATTTAGTCATTCATCACCACTGATAGTGGTGGTGGTGGGGGGGGGAGGACAGACAAAGATGTGAATGGGGAAATCTTCCATCAAGAGTTCAAGCGTGAATGACTTTGGACGAGGAGCCTTCAGAATGGCCCTCCTCAGAAATGAATCACCCGGACAACGCCAATGGAAACAACGCGTTCCCTCGGCTCGCAGGAATCAGCAGTTTCTCTGAGGTGATTTAGGATTTCGGTTTCAGGCTGAAAAAGCCAAATCAAATCCTTCTCAAAGTCCTCATTGTTGTCTTGGAGTCTAGAAAGGGGATTTTCCAGAGGGTGATGGCAGCATAATAGCAATGCTGTTTTCATTTTTTTTTTTTTTTTTCCGTTAAGTTTTTTTTTTTTCTTTTTTTTTTGGTGGAATATTCAAATACGTGAGAGATGTACTCATGGCCCGACTAATGCGCCAAACACAAGGGTTGAGAAACTGTTTATTTCGGCGGCTGAAGTTATTTACAAAACATCTATGATTGATGAACATTTGCAAATTATTTGTCTGTACAGCGTGCCATCAAGTTACTTGTGGGAAGCCAGTTGCAGAGGAAACCTTCAAAAATCTGTCACATTGAGTAAGTTTCCTGAATAAATACGGAAAACCCATAATTGGATAGGATATGTCGACCACTTCTCTCAAAACAATCCCACCATGTGTGTACACATATTACTTGTTACACATGTAAGAATAGGCTATGTAATCTGACGAGGAGTATTGTCATCAAGCAACACTTAACAACCAGGAAAAACAGAAAGCAATAATGTAAGTATGTATTTATGGCATGGGAGCATGCAATGCATACAGGGAAACCCTCCAGGGCCACCAACACTCTGTAGCCGGGAAGCTGAAATGTGTCCAACTTTTGTGCAGCCAGATTTTCAAACAAACCCCACGCCCTTGTGCAGCCAGCAGCAGAAAGGGCTACCAGCAAACACCTCCACGGAAAACGTTATTGGCACTGTGGGGTATCTGAGGACACTGCATTAAAAATTACATGGAGATATCTCTGGACATTCCAGTGTTGGTCAGTGGCTAAAGCATTCTCTTGAGATTTTCATGGAAGTGGCTATTGATACCATTCATATCACTTTACGCAACTGCATGTTACTTTAGATGATTGAGATTTGAAGAGTTGGGAACCACAGCGCTGGCATGTAGGCTAAAGCTGACAAAACCACCAGTCCAACACTGAGTCTTGCCCAGGTCCACATCAGCCGTAACTCAGATCCACTGGCTGCTTATCACCCCATTGTTCATTGATTGTAACCAAACAGGCCAGGCTACAGCTAATTAAAGGCTCCCTAAAGAAGATCATAATGCCTGTGGGAAAAGCAAATATTTGAAACGGGGTTTAGAAGGTTTACCATCCTACTGCCATTGTTAGTCTTGCTGGAATGCTTTTGTTGCCTTTGGCAACGCAAGAATAAATAGCTCTCATCGTCTGTTGTGTCAGAAAGTGATGTGTACATTAGCGACGAGGATGGACTCCAGCTAGACTAAATAAGACTGTTTTGGTTTCTGTTTAGTAAGGCGATCTGATCTGTGTTAATACCAAACACCAAAGTCACTGTTGTCCCTCGTTTTGTTTTGGCTTGAAGGTGTGGGCGTGGAGCTATTTACTGTGTTTAGAAAGTGATGTTGCTCCTCGACTTTGCTTCGCCGGCCACCAGCATGAAATGGCGTGTGGGTTATAAACGGCGTTCGGGTAAACCCTGTTAGCATGTGGTCTGTCTTGAGGGGTAGCGTGTGTCAAAAATGTTAGCCAGCTGCACCCTAGAACTGAACAGACAGACAGTGGATTTCAAAGGCAAATCCCCCCCAAAAAAGAGTAAAGTAGCACCAAGGTTGACCGCCAATATGTGTGCCTTATCATTGGTCACATGTGTCAGCCTGTTGTGATTTGAACCCTTGAAAGCACTGGATGTTAATTTAGCATTAAACCCTTGGGTGGCCAACACAGCATAGAGGGATATGGGTAGCTGACTGATAATGTGATAGCAATGGTAGCCAGCACCACAACATGATAAGGGGGCAGATGTCTCACAGCTCTTGCTAGCGTAGTGTACAGTATGTGTGGTCAACCACAGTGAAGTTCATCCTTGAGTTTTTCTCAACTAGCACTGGGGATGTTTGTGAGTAATCTAATTAAGCTAATCAAAAGGAATTTGAGATGCTTAAAGTCATCTTGGGAACACAGTATGCAACGGCTACAGGGAATCTGGTTTTGTTCTCAAGACTTTGCCTTGAGAACAAAATACACAGGACTGGACACCTGCATTCGTGGGACTTCTCACTGGATGCACTTTAAACCTCAATGACGTTTGACAGAAAAATGGCCTGATGAAAAGCCATCCCAAGATTCTGAAGCACCTGTGGCTGCACTATGGACAGTGTGTGTGTGTGTGTGTGTGTGTGTGTGTGTGTGTGTGTGTTGCTTCTCAGACGAATGCAGACTCTAAAACACTCCCAAATTGAAGGGGAAAAAAAACAGAAAATACATATTGTGAAGATCTGCTTTCTATCAGTACTTTTCCTAAGAGGGGTAAATGGTCATTCTCTCTCTTCCTCTCTCTCTCTCTCTCAGGCACTTCTTGTCTTTTTGGACGAAGTTCCCTAATCCGGCAGTGATGGACCTAAGCCGAAGAGCTATTGCTTTTTCTGCAGCTGCATGTGCTCACAGACCCCTGTGCCAAAACTCGACATGAATTAGTATGATGGCTCGGCAGACACCCATATATGTACAAAGAAGATACCTACAGACACACAAAGACACACACACATACACACACTCACACACACACACACACAAAGCAATCCACGCCCACATATACATACAGTACATAAAAGAGTTGCACTAATCAGTGAGTTTTCTGAATCAAAAGGAGAGGTGACTCTGGGTGACTGGCTTGTCAAAGTGCACCTGGGCATAGGCAAGCCCTCCATGGCAACGCCATTGTGATGTCATGCTCGTAAAGTCCTTCCACATGTAAAAGAAGCAACATCAGATGGCATGATTATGATTTAGGGCTATCCGCTTGAGCGGAAACTGATAAGCAGGAAAACATGGAGTCCTGATTCCAGTTGTGACTTCTGGGCAACGATTGTGGATGGAGTATGATTTGAATTATCCCCAGGATTGAAATCACTGGTCCAGCACAGCCATGAAACAAGGAGCTTCCTGCTCCCCTGCAACCGCTGAGGCTGGCCTTAAATCACATGCCGAGAGGAACTTCACACTGCCCGCTCACGGCTCACAACCCAAATCTGCCTCGGAGGTCATGATCTCCCTGGAATGCCTCCGAAATATTGCACCCCCCACCCCACACACACACACAGACACACACACAAAAACACACCACCACCATCTATTTCTTTCCACCCCATCGCTAGGGGACTGGCGCAGTGAACTTGAATGTCCATTAATACACTGCAGAATGAGGCGCCTCTCACCCCGTGCACACACACTCACTCACTCACTCACACACACACACACAGACAGTCACTCACACATGCACATTCACACACTCACACATACACACACACATACTTACACCCCATCGCCCTGCGAGCCCTGACCTTAAGCGTAGCTAATTTATCTCCTCCCTAAACGACCCTTCACTCTGTGCGGACGTGGCCCCTTGTACGGGCGCGCTAATATACGGCCGGCCGGGGTGTCCCGTGATATTCCCCACCAGGCCCCACTCAGCGTCGGGTCCGAGAGGACGCTGGCTGCCGGGGGGGGGGAGGGGGGAGTGGGGGGGAGGTGGCGCTGGGCGCATTAATTCTTAGCCAAACAGCATGGTCGGGCTGGGTTACAGGAAACAGATGAGCCTTCTCTCTCCCTTTCTCTTCTGTGTGTGTGTGTGTGTGCGTCTCTGTATAGTGTGTGTGTGTGTGTGTGTGTGTGTGTGTGTGGTGTGGTGTGTGTGTATGTGTGTGCTCGCATCTCTGTCTGTGTAGTGTGTGTGTGTGGTGTGTGAGTGTGTGTGCGCGTGCATCTCTGTCTGTGTAGTGTGTGTGTGTGTGTGTGTGTGTGTGTGTGTGCGCGCATCTCTGTCTGAGTAGTGTGTGAGTGTGAGTGTGTGTGTGTGTGTGCCATAACCTGTAGAGCTCCTGAGATATATACCCTGGGTCTGTGTGTGTAGTGTGTGTGTGTGTGTGTGTGTGGTGTGTGAGTGTGTGTGTGTGTGTGTGTGCGCGCGCATCTCTGTCTGAGTAGTGTGTGAGTGTGAGTGTGTGTGTGTGTGCCATAACCTGTAGAGCTCCTGAGATATATACCCTGGGTCTGAAGTAGCAGAAGTAGCTGTTGGACTGTGTTATGAGGGGGATTCTGGTACACTGAGCTTCAAGGGGTACTTCTCTATTTCTCTCTCTTTCTCTCTCTTGCTCTCCATCACCCAGGGTTTAGGGGTGTTTCTGTACTTTATTCTCTCTCTCCCTCTCTCTCTCTCTCTCTCTCCATCGTCCAGGGTTGAAGGTTAAGGAGGGTGTCGGCCTCAGTCGACCGGACCAACACCACCACTGACGTTGTTTATAGTGTGAAAAATATGAAGGCACGGGACAAGTTGACGTGGGTGAGAGTTTGATGGAGTGTTGCTATTTCACATAAAGGGGCATTCCATGGGTGATGGAGAGGGAATGTCATGCAAGCATGGCTGTTTTTAAGAGCACAAAATCAGAATGTTCTGTGCAGAAATGGTGGCTCTGAATTGTTTTTTTTTTTTTTTTTGAGTCTTTCATCCAATTCTCATACGAATTGTGTATGAAAGGTAATAACTTCTGTGTAAGAAAGTGAGATGTACAAGAACATTTGGCACATTATGTTTATATATATATATCGTCCAGGGTTGAAATATATATATATATATATATATATATACATATATTTCATAGCATGATATTTACCATGTATATATACACACATCAGCAACGGCATTGATCCGGAACTCCCAAGATTATTAACTCAACGGAGCTCAAGAGAAGAAATGACAGATTGAGTGTTCAACAACAATGATGTGAGCCAGGCCAGCCTACATGGGCCCTCTAGCCTACCCCCGTGAACTACAGCAGACAGGCTGACTGCAAACTATTACGTGATTAAGGCCAGAAAAAGAGAGGGAGGGGAGTACTTTGGTGAGTCCTCAGTGCATGACTTTGTTTTGCACTTTTCTTTTACGGTTCCCAGATTTTTTTTTTTTTTTTCTTCAACACAACTAGGAAATGGGAATCAAAAATGCATTGGTGGAGAGAGGTATTTTTTGAGGGGACTTTTAAAAAAAAAAAAAGTCGCAAAGAGCTCAGCAATAGTGATCCTCAGCTCCACCGTTTTTAATAATGTTCCAGCATTATGCCAAAATGCGTTATTATTTATAAAACCTTGATATTTAACTTCAGTCATAATGTAAAGCTTTATTATTTTGGAATGCTGCATTGACATTACCAAATGGAAACCATTACCTCTTCCAAAAGAAATTGGAACCAGAGGGTCCTATTTCGAAAGGCCACCTTAAGCACAAGTGATTTCATTCAACATCTATGTCTATTAGGCTCTGGGACACTGAGAATGCCAATGGGTTTGACAAACCTTGAAGGCTGACGTGTTGCAGAGCGAGGACGTTCGAGGGGTGAATAATGCCACGGCACCTAAACACATCCCCTCTGAGAATAGCCCCTCCGAGCCGCATTGTCGAATGTTTATTGTCAACAGATGGGACGAATCAGCTGCTCAAAAACCAATTGAGGCAATTTGCTCCTAAGTGATCCCTTCCAGTTGGCCCTATCAAAATCTCAGCGTCCATTTCCTGGTGTGGCCGAGCCGTTGCGGGTCATTTTTCTTTCCAGCACATCATCGCAGTGTTCAGTGGGAGCAGCACTCGTAAGAGTTTACCGAAAACAACCAAATACCTCCATGTCCATGTCCAAACAACATAAGCAGATGCAATACAAACCAGACTTGGTCTGGTGTCATACATTCAATATTTTGTCCCTAGAACCACATAATCATTCACTTCTGGAACTCTGTGTTCCCAAACATAGTTTCAAAATAGTTTCCCCCCCCGCCCCCCCAAAAAAGACAGAAGATGATATAATTACACACATTTCATCTCAGTTGGTACACATGTCATCAGCTCATGGCTATTTCTCGTTTAGTTTGTATGCAGCTTGAAGGGGGGGGGGGGGGGGGGGGGCATGTTAATAGGACAACACATGATGGATCTGACAGACCATGTAGACACTGCAGATACACGAACCTCAAGGCAAGAGATTGTGCCTGTTGAGGAGGCCCCATGTTTTCACAATAAAATGAATTGCTCCCAGCAACTGGACACCATGAACTGCACAAGGATGGAGATTGTTTTTCCAAGTATTTGGAACCAGAGTCCAAACACACACACACACACACACACACACACACACACACACTGAGAAGCATGAAGTGGCGAACGACTCTGTGAGAGGGAGAGGGAGGGAGAGAGAGAGGGAGAGAGAAAGAGTGAAAGGGAGAGGGAGACAGAGAGGGAGAGGGAGAAAAAAAAGAAGTAAAATGAAAATCAGACTCGCCTGAAAAGTTCACAAACTGCAGGAAACCTTGCAGCAATCAGGCACATAATAGTTTAGCAGAAAAAGCTGCAGTCAACAGCATTCCGTTGGTTCTGTTCAGGAGGTGTTGTGGTGGTGGCGGGGGGGGAAGGGGATGGCGGGGGCAACCAGACACACACACACACTCACACTGAAAACATGCATTTGGTTGAACAGCTGTGTTCACTGTGATACAAATGTAGCCCCCTCTGGCATGGTGTAGACTCCGAGAGGGTTCTGGTCAGGAGCTGGCTGAGGGCAATAAATTTAATGAAAACGGAACCAACTCAAAGGGGAGAGTAGTCGTCCCTGCTCCATAACTCTTCCAAGTCCTCTCCCTGCCCCCCCCCCCCCCCCCCCCCCTCCCCCTAACCCCCTAAGCCCACACCCCCACCCTACTACAGCCCCACAGCCCACCCCCATTATATTTTATGTCCGAATTTTCGCTGATTGCATTAGCAGGCCCCGTGCACAGCCTTGAAGAGAACAAAGGCGTCATCGCTGGAAGTCAACCCACAACTTGCGGACCAGCGCTGAGCCAAACCCGGCGGCGACGGCAGCGGGCGAAAAAGCCCAGCTCAGCCCGACCCGACCCGTTCCGTAAGCTCGCCTGGCCGGCCCGCGTGCGCCGGGCCCGAGGGACCTGGACTCCAGCCAAGATCTGATGTGGCAGCGACAGAGAACCTTCTGTAATTTACTGTCCCTTCAGAAGGGAAGGATGACAACCTACCCCCCCCCTACACACACACACACACACACACACACACACACACACACACCACCCCAACCCAGCCCTCCCTAACCTACCCTCCATCCTTAGCCCATACCCTAGTTCCACATCCCAAGGGTTACTGAGACAGAATTCTGGGGCCCCGGTTACGGGGAGGCGGGGAACTGGGGAGGAAGGTCACCACATGTGGCGAGACACTCCGTCCCCTCTCGAACATACCACAGCCCCGGCGTCTCTGACGTCACAGTAGCCAATTGTGAGCAGACGACGCCCTCCGCCCTTCTCTCTCTATCTCCGACCCAAACCATTTAAGACTTCTTTTTTTTTTTTACCATCACCCGGCCGGCGAGCGCCACACTGGATCTGAAAGCTTCTTTTGTGCAGCGTGCTGCAGACATATTGAGGCTCGAGCTGCTCTGGTAATGACACCGTGTGGAAATGCATGGGCACTTCCATTGACGGGGGTCATTAAACAGTCCCACCAATCGAAATCGAAGATGTGACTGTATTTGTTAGCATTTTAGTACTTGGGTATGCATACCTACTAATGTATATAAATCACTATAATTACTGTAATTAACTTGCAGATGGTTCCTTTTCTTGTTTACGGGCCTTGAAGCTGTTTACAGAGCATGTTGTCAATGGGGATCTTAAATATGGTTCTCATCACGCTACAACGATATTGGGAGAAGCCTTCCTATTCCCTAGTCAAACGTAAATGGGGTTACTGGAAAGTGACAAAGGCTAGAAATGTGTGTTAATAGTTATGAATGAGGAGGGTGAGGTGACACATTCTTTACTGGGAATAATACCGCCGCACCGCAGAATGTTTCACAATTTTCTGATTAGGGCCGGTAATTTGTATAATTAATCTTGGCTATGACGTGATGGGGCTAGAGGACTAAAACTGCTGCCATTGCACATTTAGGAATGTGTCCATCTACTAGTTTACAGAAGACAAGTTAAGTATCTGTTTTTCTTTTCAGAACAGAGTCCTCACACACACACACACACACACATTTAAAAATGTGCTTTTTTTCCATCACTTCCCCACCACCCACACGTGAGCTCAACCCACACGGTTAATCATCTCAGTGGTTACATCTACTGAACTATCCGTCACAACTTCAGAATTATTACACTAGGGCGCTGGCAGGCCCCAAAAGAGAGGCTACAGTCTCACAATTTATTTTTTTTTCCATGTCGCTCTGGGCGGGATTGCCGCCGGTGTTCCATATCAAATGATAAAGAGGAGCATTCCCAGAAGCTGCAGGTTTCTTTCTTTCTTATTTCTTATTTTTTTGCTCCCACTACTCACTTTTCCAAACAAGAAACTGAGGTAACACCCATCCAAAGATAACACCCGTTTTTTTTTTTTTTTGCTCATTGGGGTTTCCCTGGCCGATCAATCTTTGTAATTTACACGTGTATTTATTTCACACGTGCGAGTGCTCCACAGGCTCTCAGTCATCCGCTGAAAGGACTCAACTCTGAATTGCGCCATGATGGCTTTTTATTAGCTCTGAGTAATCACTTATTTCTTACCCTACATCAGCACTACAGCTTGACTGAACAGTGGGCCTCGTTTTCTTTTCTTTCTTTTTTTTTTTTTTTAATATCACGCTCCAGGGCTTCTTTGCATTTTGGTCAAAACTGCTAAACAGGCAACTCTA
>NC_085014.1:16243041-16305541 GCF_963854185.1 Sardina pilchardus | reverse complement strand
ACATACACAAACACACAAAAACACACACACACACACACACACACACACACACACACACACACACACACACGCCATCAACCCCTAAAACAAAAACATCAAGGCCTGTAGTAAAGACTCAGAGAGATGAGTAACGAGCAGCTGTGCACGGGAGGTCGGCCGCGATTGGTCGGGCCGACTCGGAGCGCTGGTGGCCATGTGTGAATGAGGTAATCAGGGCCGCGGCGTGAGCGGCGGAGGGCCGCAGCGGAGAGGGAGCCGTAGCTGTACAGCCGTAGCCGCGGTCGCAGAGCAGCGCATGTGATAATGCAGCGCACGGCTCATTTAGCGCGGCTCGCAAACAATCCCCAGCCGGCCGGCCGGCCAGCCAGCAAGCGCACAATCGGAAAACATTCCAGCTTGGAACGCAGCTCGCTCGCAGGCTCATGTGAGTGTGATACGGATGGAGGAGGGGTGATTGTGTGTGTGTGTGTGGGGGGGGTGCTGATGGAGTGGAGAGGTTGGTGGGGGGTAGAGCAGTATGGGGGGGAGAGGGGAGGGGGGTGATGTTGGAAGAGGGACACAGGAAACATTCAGCTGAAACTGATCAGAACCCGTTCACCCGTTGCTCCCTCTCTCTCTCTCCCTCTCTTTCTCTCTCTCTCTCTCTCTCTCTCTCTCTAAAAACTGCCTCTTGCTCTCTCGCTCGCTCTCTCTCTCTCTCTCTCTCTCTCTCTCTCTCTCTCTCTCTCTCTCAAAGAGTTTTATTGCCCCGGCGGATTTGTGCAAGCTACGAGCGTCCTGTGAGTTTCGGTGCCTGCCCACGCTCGAAGGCAGGAGAGACAGAGACCTGGGGAGCACGAAAAGAGACCCATTTATCCTCTCGCTGCATGTATGTCATCGCTCCCGCACACACTCCCCGCTCTGATATACAGTAAGCTGGAGGGGTGGGGGGGGGGGTTACTTCCACTGTTAAAATCCCTATGTATATGTCTCTGGCATGGAAAAGCGATGAGGAAACTAAAGATTATGTCTGTTGTCGTACAGTATGACTACATAAAAATAGCTCACGAGCAACATGTTTTGGTGTTTGCGGTAGTGAGATGCATGCTGCGCTCTGTGCTAATGCATCCTTGTGTCCTTTCCAGGAAAAGTAAAGTGTGTGTTTCCTCTTTTCCATGGCTTCCTCCATTCATCTTGTAGAGTAAACTGTACTCTTGAACAGCGTTATGTATGAAGAGTATCAGTATTGTGACATGTATGAGTGATCAACGTTACATTTTAAACATCACGTCATAGGAAGCTCTCTGTCAGGGGACAAAGTCATTCCTAGCGCTGCGCTGATCGCGCTCTGTTCGCCTGCGCTGGCTCTATATCCCGCACGACTTGAACGTGGCCCACCAACAGCGATCGGAGTTCGAAACCCAAAAGGCAGCCAAGTTGAACCTCCCCGTGCACGTCGACTCCGAGTTCACCGCGAGTCCCCCTTTTTTTATGGTCATCCGTCATAATCATCGGCGGTGTCTGTGTCATGGTTGTCTGACCCGTTGTGAGTAATCGAGGGTTGAGGACTCAGGCACGTGTGCAGCAGGCCTGCTCTGCTCCGCTCTGCTCCGTCAAAATTAGGCCGCTTCCTTTCATGTTCCTGTCCACCCCCTCTCCGCCTGTCTCTCTCCACTGTCTGCATCTCTCTTTGAAGACGTGACACAGACGATAAGAGCGCTGTACAGGGTCCCATCCGTTTGGGTTAATTTGGGTTAATTTGATAGTGGGTTTGATAATGTGGAAATACGACTCAAAAATCCCATCTGAAATGTTGCACGATAAACTTGGGTGGTAAACTGCCCCCCCCCCCCCCCCAAAGAGCTCTTTTTGAGAACACAGCATATTTCAACAAGAAAGAAAACTCCCATGAAAGGCTGCGTCCTAGGGCCTGAAGGACGAGCGAGGATGAGTAGAAAGCGTTGTGTGAGGGCAGGACTCTTTGTTTAATAACTTCCCAAAAGCACGTGCACTGGACGTGCGTTAGGAGACAGGCCTCTTCCACACACCGCACTCCTCACGTACTTCACGACTGTGGTAGGTATCCTCCCCCAAAACAGCTATCATAAATCCATGACTCAGTCTTTTTTCCACAGACCTCCTCCTTCCCCCCCACCCACAGGCACAAGCCCAGGCCCTTCTCACAGATCTCCTAATGACACTGTAGGAAGAGGACCTTATCTGACAAATGAGCAAAGTATGGCAGGCTGGCACGTAGTACGGTGCATACAGCACTAGTTTTTGAGGTGGACCCCAAAACAGGATGTGAAAAGGGTTCCTTTTTAGATAGTGAACTCACTGAAGAGTTCTAAGAAGAAAAGAGTTGTCTTTGGTCTTGAAGGGACTCTGAAGTAAGGTAGATGTTGTGAGGAGGTGATGACTTCTGCAGATGTTTTAGACTTTCAGCTCGACAGCTGAGGAGAGACAGTAACACCCATCCACACCTACTGTAGCTATGGAGGATTACACATACAAAACTGGGTTGAGTTTCTGTTTAATATCGTCAAATTATCCTCTTTTTTCCATGTTTGAAAAGTTAATATTGTCCCAATTGCCTGAGTGTAGTAATTTCACGGAAATATGCAATAGTTAGTGGTGCTGCTGTTTCTCCAACTTGATGGTCGTTGTTCCAGTGCCAGTGAAATCTGACCCAGCACCATAAATTGGCTCCTCTTACTTTTAACCACGGCACAGCAGAGAGCGTGCCGTTTATGTGTCCGTCTCAGTGTCAGGTTAGGTCAGTCTTCAAGGAAACAAGATGGCCGCAAACAGTCTGCGAGCCCTCCGAATTAACAAATTAACACATGGGATTAGAAAGCACAAGCCACCGTGGTGTCCTAATTAGGACCAGAAGGAGGGCAATTACAGAGCAGTTATCCCCACTGATGGTTTCGTGTGGCCTGGCGATATGGCCTTCTGTCACCCCATGGGGCAAGAGGGGTCTTTGAAAATGGCGAACGTGAAACCGTATATCACTCTCAAACGCAAGGCTGGCGTTAACCTTGGACAACTGGGGGGGGGGGGGGGGGTGCTCAAGCAGGGTTCAAGAGAACACATGACTTGAGTTATTTGTTTTGGTAGAGTGAGTGCGGCACAGAGTGCTACTGAGTTTGAGGCTTGTTTCTCAATCAAGCCCCTCTTTTCCCCTCCCCTCCTAAGAGAGTTCAAGGGTGACCGTTGCCATGGAAACCACACAACAGGGAAACCATCACCATGGGACTTTCAAACGGTTCGGACATTTTTTTTTATGGTGATATAGAATTTGGTCCAACAGCAGTGTAGTTGTCCAAGCTATTGTTTGAAATGGCAGCTTTTGCTATGTGTATGGGTGGCTCAAATAATATTTTTTCTTGAGAACTAACTGACCATCTGAACTGTCTCAAATGGAAGAGTCTGTTAGTCATCAGTTCACCATCTTGGGGTCAACCCTGGACACTTTCAGTATAATAGAAGTTTTGAAAGTATTCAGTCTTTCTCTAGTTACCATAAAAATATAAAATATGATCTATCTTTTCTAGCCTGCAATGTTATGAATAGATAGTGATATATACAATGCTCATGGAGTAGACATTTAAACATTTCTTTATCCCACAAATCTGTTTGAGGCAATCAGCGCGTTGATATTTTGGCTTCCAACTACTAGACAAACAGATGCTGTTACGCTTTAGCCGGAGACTCCTTTCAAGTGGCCTCCTCTGCAAGCAGAGTCCCAACCGCGCATTCAACAGAGTCACTGAAAGTGATACAAAGAAACCAAATGTACTTCCAAAACTACGTTTCCAGCTCATATCTTCTGTCTGCTGTGCACTGCTGTGTTTCACTTTCCAAAGGTTGAAGGGGATGAAGGGGGTGGGGGGGGGGGGGGGGGGGGGGGGGGGGGGGTTGGTGGTGTTTAAAATAAAAGCGGATAAAGAGTAGTCGCAACCTTGCTCTCTCGAAATTTGTTAAGATTGCTCGTGACCCTCTAACTGAGGCTAATTTCATTTTGGTCCAGTGTGATTCTGAGAAATGATGAATGTATACTTAGGCTTGCCTCTGTGTGTGTGGGTGTGTGTGTGTGTGTGTGGGTCTGTGTGTCTGTGTGTGTGTGTGTGTGTGTGTGTGTGTGTGTGTGTGTGTGTGTGTGTGTGTGTGTGTGTGTGTGTGTGTGTGTGTGTGTGTGTGTGTGTGTGTGTGTGTGTGTGTGTGCGTGTGTGCGTGCGTGCGTGCGTGCGTGTGTGTGTGTGCGTGCGTGTGCATGTGTTTGTGTGTGTTTGTGTCTGTGATTGTGTCTGCGAGGACCACCTAATTCAATTTTGCCAAAGCCCCTTGAATCTACCCGGCCATGGAGTAATGATTGGCGAGAGATACAAATGACACTATTGTCATCTAGCTCTGATACAGGGGTGTCCATTTCAGTGCGCTGATCTCCAACACACTGTTCTGATTAGCCAGCCCTCTTGGTTCTGTTGGAGTAGAACCATGCTGCCAACTGACCTCACTCTGATTGGTTAACCAAGGCCTGAGACATCTCTGTCATTAAAGACCCATTTCTTGTCGGCCAATCAATTTCCTTGGCCAGACACCAGGATTAGGTAGCAAGCTGACACCATGTTTGGTGTGTGTGTGTGTGTGTCTGTGTGTGTGTGTGTGTGTGTGTCGGTAGGTGTCTGCTGCACCATGCTTATTTAGTCTCCGACCCCTACACCACCGACCCCCAACCCCCAACCTCCAACCCCCTCCGAAATGTGGATTCATTTGTTGTTCTTTGGGAGCCATTCTGTATTAAAAGGTTAAACGGTTTTGTCTGTTTCGTTTCTCGCCTGTGCCCCAACCCCCCCCCCCCACACACACACACACACACACACACACACACACACACACACACACACACACAGACACACACACACACACTCACACTCAAACCACCCACCCACCCAGGCCCCCATCCAAGCTCCTGACAGCCATCCTCATCTGCGTAGCAGTTTTGGAGTACACAAACGTGCCAGAGCAGTTGATCGAAATGTGAGGCGACGCAGCAGGCCGGACCACACAGCGTCTCCACCTGACTCTCCGCCGTAACCTGCGAGTTCTCGGGGCCACGAAAAGCCAACATCTTACTGTAGTTTCAGACATTGGCCTGTCTCTGGTCAGCTCATCTCCGGGCAGTACAGAGATGTCTGCAAAGCAGAGAGAGAGACAGAGAGAAAGAGAGGAGAGAGAGAGGCTGACCATCCATTCTGTGTTTTTGAAGGAAGCTCTTTACAAATGAGGGGATCATGGAGCCTCCACACTTGACCACAGGGTCCAGTCAAACCAAATAAATGCAAAGGGGGGTGATTCAGATTCGGGAGGGGAAAATAATGCCCTATTACTAATTTCCTCACCCAGAGGGAGGAAAAAAGCTGAGCAATTATTTTAGTCTGGAAGTCCTCATTCCCATTGGGGCGGGTAAAAATAGGCTGGTTGGCTTTGGACGACACACGGCGCTCAAGTGAGAGAGAGAGAAAGAGAAAAGTATTGGCTCTCATTAATAGACCACAGAAAAGCAGAATTGTCCCATTTCCACAAAGTGGGCAGTTGAACAGTTTTCACTTTTTAAAAAACATTTTAGGCCTCATTTGTTATAGGTTGTTTGGACAACGAAAAGGATATTTAGTAGTCTAGGAGCCACGTGCATGAAATGAGACAGAACACTGTTTTTTCCTGCAAAGCATGTGGTCCGTCATCAGTACCCCAAAAAATTGGGCACGCATATTAGACTACCTCAGCCTTTGGTGGTCTTGATGCATATTCAGCTCTGAAAGAGCGATCTCGAAAAAGGAAATCCCCGTGTGTTGGACGCTGGGTCTGTCCACCTGTGTACCAGAGTGAACGTCCACCAAACATCTGCCGCGATGGGATGCCTCAGCGTTTGTGTTTACATCTCCTTGAACGGTCAGCGTGAACCCTTTGTCGGGAGACCGAGGATGACCACGCCGTTGTTTTTCCATGGAAACAGATTTTCTCCGATAGCTGGACCAAAGTGGAGGGTGGGTCAGACGTATAAGCGAGAGCAACAGAACTCCCCCAGCACCCCCACCCGTACCTCCACCCCCCTGGCCCCCGCCCTAAACTCTCCATTGCATGCTGGTGAGAAAGAAGAATCTGATTGTTTGGATAACAACTACTGGGTCATCCCGCAGCCTTTGTTCTCCTGGGTTATATATTTACATTCATCAAAGATAATGATAAACCCGACGCGGGGCTACACTGAGGACGTGGATGCGTGTGTGTGTGTGTGTGTGTGTCTGCGTGTGTGTGTGTGTGTGTGTGTGTGTGTGTGTGTGTGTGTGCACGCCTCCCTCTCTCCCTCTTTCCCTGTAATAATTGTTTCCATATTCTTGGCTGTCCCAGATCATATTGAGCTGTATTGTTTATTGCTTTAGAAGCGAGACAAAATGTTTCCTGGTGAAAAAAAAAGGAGCAAAGAAAGATGGCGTCTGTTGGATTCTTTTTAGCCCCATAAGTGGTTAAGACTATTAGGTTTGCACCAGGTTTACGTGAGGAGAATAAAGGTTGTGTGGGGACACCGAACAATCATTACCGTAGTGTGTTGTTTTTTCCATTCGACCACCATGCTTATGCCAGCAGCACGTCAGCTAGTTTTGTGTATGTCCTCAGATCACTGGTGTTCCTAAAGCAAATTGCAATGCTCTCATTGGGATGACCGTTCGCCAAAGCTGCCTGCCTGACCAGCCTTAAGTACTAACGGTTCGTTTGTGTGCCGCAGTCGTCATGCAAATACATTTGCATAAAAGGAAACGGGGAAAAGTGAGTTTGTCCAATAATCAGCTTTATAGTCTTTTGGAAGCTTCGCCGCTGAGCACTGAGCTCTCGCTAAAAGATGGAATACCGTCTTGCATTGCAGCTCTGCTGCGGCGATATCCTTACTGGTAGCCCCCAATTCCCCGTTTCCATTTTATATATCCTAACATCACTTAAAATTCATCTGCGTTCACGATCGTTCCAAGAGTTATAAAAACGGTGAAATTTTCCCCTTGGTTTCACACATTTTCTCCGATGGAAACGGCTGAAAGAAGAAGGGAAAGGGCCCACCCGGGACCGAGCTCTACGCTCTCACTTTACCTGCGCGCCCGGGCGGGGAGCGTCTCCCCCTCGTAGAGCGGAGCGTGTTTCGGAGCCATCAGGACGGAGGCCTCAGGGAGGAGCTCCGCACGGTAGGTGCTATCCTCAGACACGGGATGTTTTTCCACATCTACAGACGCCAAGACTTCATTGTTTCCGGACGCTCGGCTCGGCTCGGCAAGCCATTGATTTTTTTTTTCTTGATCGATCACGTCACCAGCAGAAGAGCACAGAGGCGCTAAGCTCTTTCTGCGGTGCGAGACGGACGCCAAGTTTGAGCGTGTATAAAGCTGAGTTGGCGTGTGTCATGGATGTTGTTTTTTTTTTTTTTTTATCGCAATGAGTGAACGAATCCCTTTTTTTGTGTGTCAGACCTCCTCCTAGGCTGGAGAGCTGACAGGCGATACAGGCGGCCAGCCGGCCCTGAGTTAAAGCTCTCTTGGCACCCGTCGCCGAGCCAAGAGGAAACACTGGAGTTTGGGACGCCCTGGCATGCTGTGAAAAAAAAGAAGAGAGGACAAAAAAAAAAAAAAAATCTGACAAAAAAAGCCGCCTGAACCAGACACCCTTGCGGAGTTCACAACCTATGTGGGAACACCGTCACCCCCCACAGCTCCATCTCCTCCAGTCAATTCCAATGCGCGTAACATCAAAGTCAGTCGAGGCCTCGTCCGCGGTCCCTCGGCAGCGCTCAATATGTTAGTGTCTGGCTCCCAGTCAAACCAGCGGTGATTATTTCCATCGTCAAAAAATTATATTCTGGAGCGTGACTGTTTCTTTGAAAACACTTGTTTCTTTGGTAACTGCACAACACGCTCACCGCACACCCCATTATGGCCAACGTATAGGACACATACATGATTTTGAACGTGAAGAGAAGAGGGCCCCTTCTACTCGGGAATTATGTCACGGTGACATTTTCACACGAGCTGGAACGAGTTAGGGGCTGATTGTGCGAGGCACGGGGAGGTGTCATCGGACGTTTGGATTTACACATGGTTACTGGATAGCATTAACGGGCCAATATTTGCACGCGAGCGTCACTAATGAGGCACGCTAACGTGTTCAAGAGGTGAGGCAATAACGATGATGTGAACCGCGCACAAAAAAAAAGTTGAGGTGCCACCTTTGGTTGAGATGACTGGATTGATCCGCTACCCTTAAAAAAAACCTTTGAAACGGCTCCCTGACCATAATCTCTTTGTTTCCCTTCAAAATCTCCAAAGGGCTCACAAGGGAATTGAGACAAAATGGGATATACAGTATATATATAGATATATCCCATTTATCCCATATATCTCAATATATTCCATTTTGTCTCAATTCCCTTGTGAGCCGATTTTGATGGGAAACAAAGAGATTATCTATATAGATATGTATTTTCCATTACTTAGGGTCATTTAGGCCTTTAATGTGCAGTGGTCTACAGAGAAAAATTGAGACGAGAAAAGAGGAGGACAGAGATGGGAGCATTCTTGTGGTGTGCATCACCAAATGGGACATGCACAATATCAGATCCTGTCAGTAGCTGTGAAGAGACGTGTCGATGGCAGGAGGCTCGATGCTGGGGTCGAAGCGAGTCTCTGGGGTGAGCGAGGAAGCAGCCAAGACAAGAGTCAGAGTAATCCTCCAACAGTGAGGAGAGGAGAGGAGAGGAGAAGAGACCAACATCTGTATCTTCTTTTCTTATGTGCTGTCCCTGTATGTGCGTGACCATGTGCAGGGTGCCTGCATGTGCGTGTGTGTGCATATGTTTATGCACGCATGTGTGTAGATGTACTGTATGTGCTTGTATGTGCTTGTATGTGTGTGTGTGTGTGTGTGTGTGTGTGTTTGTGTGTGTGCATATGTGTCTGCAAACATATGTGGAAGTGTAAGCGTTTTTGTGCTGTGTGTGTGTGTCTGTGTACCAATGTACTGTACTATGTGCCTCCATGTATATGAGTGTGAGTGTGTGTATGTATGCATGCATATGTGCATAAAGGACTTTATAGGAGATTATGTGTTGGGTCTGTGTCTTTATGTGTGTGTGTGTGTGTGTTTGTCTGAGTACAGATGTACTATGTGCCTCCATGTATGAGTGTGTGTGTGTGTGTATGTATGCATGCATATGTGCATGTAGGACTTTATAGGGGTTTATGTGTCGGGTCTGTGTCTTTGTGTGTGTGTGTGTGTGTGTATGTGTGTGTGTTTGTCTGAGTACAGATGTACTATGTGCCTCCATGTATGAGTGTGTGTGTGTGTGTGTATGTATGCATGCATATGTGCATGTAGGACTTTATAGGAGTTTATGTGTCGGGTCTGTGTCTTTGTGTGTGTGTGTGTGTGTGTGTGTGTGTGAATCAGTGTGTGTGTGTATGTGTGTGTGTTTGTCTGAGTACAGATGTACTATGTGCCTCCACGTATGAGTGTGTGTGTGTGTGTGTATGTATGCATGCATATGTGCATGTAGGACTTTATAGGAGTTTATGTGTCGGGTCTGTGTCTTTGTGTGTGTGTGTGTGTGTGTGTGAATCAGTGTGTGTGTGTGTGTGTGTTGACACCAGATTGCAGCATCTCCTCTGCTGCAGCCAGATGGCGTGAGTTATCGGCTGCTAGGCTGCCGCGCGGCGGCCTGCGCTCCAGTGCAGATGGTGGGGCTCTGGTGTCCCCGTCCTCGCGGCGTCTGTTGCATGGCAGGGACGGCGGCAACAGCAGGGAAACCCACACCCCACCCCTCACAGCAGGCCCGGGCTTTTCATGTCGCTGCCCCAGTCACTGTGCCACGCACCATCCTAGGCCCTCTTCAGTTACTTCTTTTGGTTGTTTTCCTCTTTTTTTTTTTAAATTAAAAACATATTTTGTGGAAAATTAGCGCCGTATGGCGAGAGAGACATATTTTAGAGGGGTTTTTTTTTCTCTTCTTTTGTGACATTTTTGTCTTTGTGAAAGACAGAAAAAGAACAAGAAAAGGAAGAACCAGGCGGGCGGGTGGGCAGATCAGATCCCTCCGGGCTGGAGTCGACGGGATCGGCCAGATCAGAGACGCTCAACTTTTCCGATTGTTTTCCAAATGTTTACGGTTTATTGTCACAGCTAATTTTAGCCGCCACGCAGAGGAGCGTTCCAGCGGTGTGGAAGATGGTCAATGTCAGGCTGAAGGACAGCCTCCTGCTGTGAGGGAGGGCTACTGTTCAAGTGCCTCGCCTGGCAAGGCCGTGTGTGTGTGTGTGTGTGTGTGTGTGCACGCATGCGTGTGTGTGTGTTTGTGTGTGTTAAAAGGGCAGAGGTTTGGGAGGGCGGTGACATTGTAAATGCAACAAGAACCGACAAGTTGATGAACTTGGGGATAAAAACAACACTCCACTACACATGAGGATGTACTGTCCATGTGTGAATATATGTGCATGTGTTTGCACGCCTGTGTGTGTGTGTCTGTGTGCGCGTGTGTGTATGTCTGTGATGTGTGTGTGTCCATGGTTTCGACTTTCACTTGCCCTCTTTCAAGTGCGCTGCCTGCTGCTCCTACTCTTGGCCGGTCTGGATGGTCCAGAAGGCTGGATGAGTTCATTTCCTCGTCTCCGTGCCTCATTTGGAGATAATGAGATTGTGGCAAAGGCAGCAGTCACAAGAATATTCCGGGGGAAAAGTTAAGTCTCGCAAAAAAAGAACCAATTACACCTGAGTCTTGCCATGAGTTTGAACTGTATAGCAATTCAATGTAACAGTCTACATCTTGTTGGTTTTTTTTTTTTTGTTTTTTTTTGCTTAAAGCAATGTAAAACTATTTTTCTGTTCTGTACTTTTTTAAAAAATAAAAGAGCACAGAATGAAGTGATTCCAGTGTAAGTAGAATGTAGCAGTAAAAGTTTGTGAGAAACTTACAACAGCGAGAGTATCTTGGATTCGACTGACACATCAGTCTACAAGGGCAGAATGGCTTGAGCTCCCCATAATTGAAGACACATTTCAAAGCTTATTCGGGTGCCAAAGAGGCTCTCCCAATCCGCTATGCTTGTACAAGATCGCCCTCTGGTGGCCATATTACCCATTAGACACACACTGTCAAACTTGTGAACGGCTACCTCGACAATGGCTGCCAAATGAAATCAGCGCAGACAAATATAACAGAGCGAAAAGATGACCTGCGTCTATTTGTTGGCATGATAGGGGGACGCGGGCTGTGAAAACACCGGAATTGGTCTCCTACTGTTTCATGTTGGGCCAGTGTTCGGCCATTTGACGGATGAAAGACGTGATTTAGTGAGGCAGACCAAGCATTCCTGGACAGGCAGAGAGACGGACGCTCCCAGAGAGAGTGAAACAGAGTGTGTGTGTGTGTGTGTGTGTGTATACCCTTGAACATGTAAACTCATGATAGATTATTGAACTGCTTTAATCTACTGGATTATTCAAGAAATTTGATTCCTTATGTAACTTGACTTGTAAAGTGGAATCAAATAAAGTATATAATGTGTGTGTGTGTGTGTGTGTGTGTGTGTGTGTCGTGTGTGTGTGCGTGCGTGTGCGTGTGTGTGTGTCGTGTGTTTGTGTATGTGTGTGTATGTGTGTGTCTGTGTTTGTGTGTTGTGTGTGTGTGTGTGTCGTGTGTGTGTATGTGTGTGTGTGTGTGTCTGAGAGTTAGTGTGAGAGAGAGTGGAGGCTGAGATTAGCCTGGGGCTAGCCCGAGGTGTATGGGAGAGGTAGCTGATAAGAGAGACATCCCTGTCTTATGTGACGGCTGACGAGTTTCCCAGGGAACACAGCTTGCTCTAGGTGGACTGACTGATTCTTTATGGTAAGCAGACGCTGAGGTAGGAAGCTCTTCAAAATCAAGAGAAAAGAGACGCGACCATCGAGTAAAAATCATGACCGAACCCATCCAGCATGAACGCGCTTAAGCCCATGGCAAAATGCTTAGCAGATGTCCCAGTAATTCCTGGAGGGAGGGTTGAAACTTGGTGATTTGGCTTTAACTCTTAGAAGCCTAAACTATGGAAGAGCCTGATAAGTCTTCCTGGTGAGACCTTGACATAGTAAGTCCTAAAGTAAATGTAGCCCCTAAAATCGAATAAATGCTGCTCTGCAATGCTGTAGGGTCTACTACATGTCTTGGTGTCAGTCCCACTTTCTGTGAGGTTAAAACGGAGTCGTCCTCGTGTTCCAAATGTCACAGAATTCACATAAAAATATGAATTAAACCCGGAGCATTACAAACTCCCCTCTGTGATCGGACATCTGTGGAGCAGACTTACGGCTTTTACTGTCCTGACGGGAGGCTGGGGGCAATGCTAAGGATGGGGGGGGGGGGTGTTGGTGGTGGAGGGAATATTTCCTCCACAGCTGATTATGTAGTGACCTCCAACAGCTGCACCTGTGGACACAACCCCCCCCCACCCCCCCATCCCCTCCAGGGCCACTGGAGGACCCATAACTGGAGTCTGTGTGCTGGTAGCACCCCACAATCACAGCACGTGGGGGCCTTCAGCGCGGTTAAGTATCCGCTGTGGTTCAGCGTGGAGAGGTCAACGGCGTGTCAACATCATTGTCTGCTGCCGCTGCCACCGCTTGGCTCCAGCTGCCCGTCTCTCTTTTGTTTGCGCTGAGGAAGCGAGTGGCGGCCGACGAGGACGAGGGCCTCCGTGATGGGAGCTGGGTGTCAGCTGCTCGACGGTCGGACACGCACGACCGGACTCGACACGCGCGCGCGGCTACACAAACACTACAAGACAAGCGCACGCACTTGTAACACACACACACGCGCGCGCGGCGCGCGCGGCGCGCGCACGTGTACACACACACACACACACACACACACACACACACACACACACACACACGGAGATGGAGACACTGGGTGCGCAAACAGCTAGACAAACAGAACCTCATCTGACCAGTGCACCCCGTGTTTCTTTTTCCTCCAACTGTGGTATTCCTTTCATGGGATGATGTCATTGTGTCTCTGAGGCAACAAAAACACTTCCTTGCAGTGTTTGGACTTTGGAGGACCTTAAAGAGGACAGGCACGGAGTGGGTGGTGTGTGTGTGTGTGTGTGTGTGTGTGTGTGTGTGTGTGTGTGCGACCGCTCCAGCCCGAGGACACGGGCGCCTTCTCCCGTACACCAACACCTCGCTGTTGTGCACGTATACAAACATTCGCCGGGCGACCGTTTACATCGCCTCTCCTCGAGAAGCCTAAACATCGGCGAACCACACCAGAGAGAGCGCGGTCCACTCATCCGCAGCCGCACGGAGACCGAGGCTATTCATCTTCCCGTGGCGGCCGGGAGAGAGAGAAAGCGGGACATCTGCGCTGCCAAAGTAAAGCCTCGCTGTCAGAGACACTGGACGTAATACTGGTGTGAGTGGAATTTCCCTGAGAACCTGCCGTAAAACCCCGCGGCCGAGCTAACCGAGACGAGCGAGAAGGGAAAAGATTTCCTAGACAGACAGACAGAACCCTGCATTCTCTCTCTCTCTCTCTCTCTCTCTTTCTCCCTCTTTCTCTCTCTCTCTCTCTCTCTCTCTCTCTGGGGGGACTTTCTTGGCGGTGAAAGCCGTAAATCAGTGCGAGGAGAACGCTGTGTTTCGTGTGGCCCAGTCGAGAGGGTGCCCCGAGTCCCCATAAAATCCCTATTTACACCAATTATCCGCGGTCACCTCGGCTATTTTTACCCCGGAGCTCCCATTTAGACCTGCAGGTGAGCAGACAAATGAATGGGTGTCGCATAGCTCCTGTAATGACTTTTTGCCACTTTTCCCTCTAGCTGGCCCCACCTTAATAAATGAATTCTGGTGCCGAATATAGCCTATGCAATGTCTTTTTACAAGGTGCGGTCAATGGAGAATGTAAACAGTCTATTCCCGTAAACCTAATAGTAGACCATTAAGTAAACCCCCTGTACATGTCAGGCTAACAGGTTGTGATATGCATGAGTGGATATATGTCGTGCCACCACATGTATGTACGTAGATATATTTATGTATGGGTGTCTGTGAATATAAGCAGCGTTCCGCACACTCAATGTAGCTTCATCGGGGTATTCTGATGAGGACAGTCTGTCGAAACATTGGTGAACCTGATGATTAAAAGAACCTAAATGCAACTGCACTGCGTGTTGTCAGCGCCAACACCTCATAAAGACCTATGTGTGTTTGCCTACTCTATGTCTGTGAAAATAACATAGACTTCATGGATTACATACATTCACATTTACATTCATATATCAGTAGAGGTAAATACCTGACCAGGAGGTGAGGAAAACAAATCCAATGTCCACATAATCCTTTGAGCAAACTGCTTTATAAACCTGTGTCAATGTAGGGCAGAGTAAATCACTAGTTAAACACTGTATTGTACAAATAGTCGAAAGCACAGTGTGATTTTGTATGTAGCTGCTGATATACTACTCTTCAAATAAACACCTTTATTTATTTAACCAATCTCAAGTAGCCAAGTAAGGATCTAGAGGATTACATGACAATGTTGTTGGACTACATTTAGCCAAGACACATCAAACACTACTCCCTGCTATGTCACATCATCTCTGAACAAAGTTATCCACTGTGCGTCTGCTTTTTAACTTGGAAGTACAGCAGTCCGCAGAAAGGTCCCTGGGCTGTCTTGGAGGCGCTTATAATCCTTATTAGACAGTCAACACATGACAATAGCAAACAGATAAATACAGAGGTAAGTGCATTAGGTCCACGCTATCGCAAGGCCCGCGGGTTACAGGGACGCGAGCCCAGAAAAGCCCATCGGAGGCCAAGTTGCTCATCTTACGCTTGGTGAGTAATGACAGGCGGACAGAGAGAGAGGGAGAGAGAGAGAGACAAAGAGAGAGGGACAGAGTCCAGGGGAACGGGCTTTTCCACTACACTGGGAACTCAGCCATCCACAGCAGCCTTGGCATTAGGAGTGCCTCCAAGACAAAAAAGACAAAAAAAAAAAGTTTGAAGAGGGACGACGAAAAAAACATTTTACAAAAAAAATAGTGAGCTGAACGTCGGTTCTCCACAGGGTCCTCACGGGGGTTTCTGGTATCCGTTGACAGCGTCCTCCCCCTGAGAACTCAAAATAAAACTGTAGGTGCAGCAGGCCAAAAGCAATGAACATAAACCATACAAAGCACTCGCAATTTACTGTGAGAAAAAAAAGGCAGCATGGAAAACTTCTACAGCTGCTCTACTCCAAGTTTATGTATGTTTACGCACAGTAGATATATGTGAAATGTGGGTATGGCGCACAATGTTGTTTTATAATCTTCCTTTAATTTAAGAGGCATAATTCCTGTTCTGTTTCTTGTACGTCCTCTCAATGCTGGCTGATATGAAATAGGGAGATAGACTATATCCTCAGACATCCTCTCATCGCTTTCCAGAGCAGAGGGCTGCCGTTGTGGAAGAGTCTTGTCACATCTGCGCTGCGTTAGAGAAGTAACCATCCAAAGATATGCACTGCGGGGCAAATTGCAGTGCAGCGGAACACAGACTACTGGTGGGGGGGTCGCGGGGGGACACGCTGATGTCATTAGTGCTCATCGTATTGTTTGTGTCCGTCGAGAGAGTTAGAAAAACATCACGCTACATGGGAGGTATGCGCAGCAAGATATATATGTACTAGCCATGATTCAACAGGTATAGCACAGCATTATGTTCACTCCAGTAGGGAGTTCTCGAGGGGCCCACTACTGATAAAATATAAAGCTTTAATAAGTTTAGGATAAAACTGTCAGCCCAATGACTATATAGACAATGTACAATATACAGCTACTGTGTCATTTGTCACTAGGGCCTTCCGTCTACATCGTATGCACTGATATATAGCAGAATCTGTGAAGGGTTAACGGATGGATTCCCCTTTACAACCTCAATTCTATTTTTACTGATTGGGTTAATGTGAGAGTTGTGAGGTTAACGTAAAGCTATATGTGCAGCTTTTATGTCAGTTACTGTAGCTGATGCTTTCTAGGTACTAAATGTACAGTAGTTGATGCAACTGTATTCTGTGACCCTAAATGTGTAGCACGGTGGATGGCAGTTATTGTTTTGGATTCTTTAAGAGGTACGGGAAAAAGCGCAACACTGCGGCTTTAGAATCACCACTTTATTTGACTGTAATGTGCTGACGTTTCGGCACCAGGCCTTCATCAGAGTGAGTTGTTATTGTCATCCCTGTCTGTCCTATCCTATATCCTCACCTGGGATGGCGTGAGTTTGCTGAAGAGCTCCTCGTACATGCCCCTCCACCTGTCCACCTCGGCCTGCAGGCCGGACGTCACGTCCGCGTCCCAGGGGGTCTCTCTGCATCGGGGAGAAAGAAGGGGGGGGAGATGTTGGACGGGGTAATGGGCAGGCAATCAGATCAGCGCAGTGCCTCTTCCCCCGGCCCCCTGATTGTGTTGATTCTTCTTGAGTAAATGTAGCCCTGATTGTCTAAATATAGCCCATATGCGCTCTCTCTTTCTCTCTCCCTCTCTCCCTCTCTCTCTCCAATGCATAAAAGTTTTCCAATTTCCAGATCTTTTTTTTTCAGGTCTAGTGCTTTGAGGCAGGAAACACAAATCAGTACACTGTACAGTCTCTTGGAGCACGTGTGACTCTGGATACGTCTCTGGCAGTTGCAGTTATTACTCCGCATTCAAAGAGGTTTGTAATGAAGCGCAAAATTTCAGCTTTTATCACCCTCTAGAGTGCACAGAAATAGCAATGCAAAATGACAACATGAACCTCGCTGACCGGCTGTAAAGTGGGATGTCCACATCCTCCGGGTCCTGGATTGATGAGTGCGGGCTTTTCCTCAGTTCAGTGACCTCCTTTTGCAACCTGTCTACTTGAAGAATCAAGGATTCCTTCTCCTCGGAGAGATTATCTTTGAATCTGTAAGAACACACGACAGAAGTTTTTTGGTCTTTTTTTGTCATGCACAGCTTACGAGCAAAAGCAACCTGCTTCAGGAAAGCATCCGAGTGCGAAAAGACAAGTGATACATATTGATGAATGGACATGAGCACAGCTAAAGAATTCTGATCAGAGTGTGCAACCTATATTTATAGTGACTCCTGGGGCCCTTATTTGTTTGATGGGGAAAGTGTAAAGTCTAATTCAATAACTAGGCAAAATCCATTAACTACCACCATGGGCAACTAATATTGCCCATGGTGGTGGTGGCCAATGACTAATCTGACTAATATTACCCACAAATCGCAATGACTAATCTGACTAATATTACCCACAAATATAGTCAGATCAAAACTTCCACATGAAGTAGCTAGTTCATGTCCAAGAACTTTGCTTGTTGATAGACTTTGCAACGTTGCCCATCACTGAAAAATAGGGCACCTGTAGTGTACAGTTGCAGCCACGTGCTCCCACCTTTTGAAGCCGCACATCCAGACCCGCTGCTGCTCGCACAGCCACTCAAACTGCTCGGCCGTTTCGCGCAGCTTCCGCAGGCTTCCTTCGTTTTCGCGCTGCAGTTCCTCCACCGTCCTCTGGTGGGCGCTGCGCATGTCCTGCAGCTCCTGAGTGAGGGAAGCGTACTCGCCCTGGACGTCCTCCAACTGCTGGGTCTTGCTGTCAATCAAGACAGAGGAGCATGTAAGGCTAAGGCTTGAGGAAAATTGGCACAAGGAGTTAAAAAGAATGTATGTGCTGCTGCTGCTGTATGAGAGCCCCTCTGCTAAGTACAGGCCTGCAATACTGAGGAACTGCAAGGGAATGCTCTGTGTTTTCTCTTCGCTCTGTATAATTTCATGATAGGCCTAGTCCTTACAAAGACATAATGAGCTGTGTGCAATTAAATATCCCCACTGAAGTAGGCCTACATTCCACAGAGGTCATTCTTTTTTCACTTCACAACATCACCTCAACAACAGAGATGACCTACAGTCTGGACAGCCAGGTAAAAGCTTATGTTACACAGATCCAAGAGACATGATTCATCATTAAATTAGCCTATTATGCCCCACAGGACCATGAAGCAATATAAGCCCCCCCTCCCCTCCCACCCCTCCTGCCTCAACTGCAGCATCAGGAATGTGCTATATATGCCTCCAGGGGGGTGTTGAACTTCAGGCTCCCTCCTTTTTTATCAGCATCACGGCAGCGCTGCGGCTCCGCAACAGTCACCACAGGGTGATAACGCTTCCTGAGTCATGTCCAAGTTTCCGCAAGTTAGCCCGGGCTCCTACAGTCAGCAAATTACTGGCACAGCAGGCCGCTGTGGTGCAGAGGACGCCTTTCGCTGACTTAGACTTTCAAATCCCAACCCGTGTGTTTTTGTTCTACGCTCAGCCGATACAGGAAGTCCGAGATGGCTGAAATTTGTGTTAAAACAGGCCAGCGGAACACATGTTTGGAGGAGATGCTTATCCGTGTTTTAGGCCCTCGGCTAGGTGGACCCTCCTGTTTTGTCAGGAACATTTCTCCGATTCAAAACCATTTGTCAGGCCGTATCGGTTTTCGGATGTATCGTCGAGTGATCGCGCGCCCATCAGGGGATCCCAGATCAGTCCAGACAACGGTTACCTTTCAATAGTTCATCCAGGTTTCCCTCTATCCATCCTCAGGCTGTGCTTATGTGCATATTTGCAGTAATATTTTTCCCTATTGAGATTGTTGACATATGAAAAATACCCATTTTCCTAGTCATTTGCCACTATTTTCATAGGCTACAAAGTGAACGAGCCAAGACAAAGGTCAAATATGGCTTTTTTATCTCAAATACTCAATGTGCAATGTCAACACACTTTCTCTGCACTGGAGACATTCTTAATGCTAAACCCCTGCTAACTGCCTGAGGAGATCAAATTTTACAAGAATACTCTTATTAGTGTACAAAACCCCTGACTATCACAGAAGAGCACCCGTTTATGTAACTACCAATTAGAGGCTTCACCTGACTTGCCTGCATATGTCAAAGCATCCTTGGGCATGTTGTGGCTCTGACATTGACATTCCAAACAGTGTAAAGGGCGTTTATGATTCCAGTATATAGTTGCCTAACCTTACACGAAATTTATATTGTTAGAGTCAGATTACAGAAGTAATGGCTAAAAAGTACAGTCAATAGGTAAGGAACAGCAAGGAAAATCACATATTTGTTTGTGTGTGTGCGTGTGTGTGTGTGTGTGTGTGTGCGTGTGTGTGTGTGTGTGTGTGTGTGAATAAGCACATACAGTATGTGTATGACAGAGGTGATTAATTACCATAATTAATATACCATCACAGATAATAAATACCTTTTTGCTATTTTAAAAAAAAACAAAAAAAAACCATCACTGCAGTTGTACCTGTGCAGCTGTGCCTTGAGGCTCTTGACCTGGGCCTCTCTGCGCCTGGCCTGGGCCCTGAGCATCTCCACCAGACCCTCCAGACGCGCCTCGGAGCCCAGCAGCAGCTGCAGCTCACTGCCCACCTGCTCCAGCTGCAGCCCCAGCAGCGCCGCCTCCTTACAGCTCTCCTCCGCCATGGAGCGCACGCGGCGCTTTAGGATCTCCACCAGCTCCTGTGGGGCGGAGGATATGTATGTAAGTGTGTGTGTGTGTGTGTGTGTGTGTGTGTGTGTGTGTGATAGAGAGAGATAGTTCTCCACCAGCTCCTGTGGGGTGGAGGATATGTATGTAAGTGTGTGTGTGTGTGTGTGTGTGTGATAGAGAGAGATAGTTCTCCACCAGCTCCTGTGGGGTGGAGGATATGTATGTAAGTGTGTGTGTGTGTGTGTGTGTGTGTGTGTGAGAGAGAGAGATAGTTCTCCACCAGCTCCTGTGGGGTGGAGGATATGTATGTAAGTGTGTGTGTGTGTGTGTGTGTGAGAGAGAGAGATAGTTCTCCACCAGCTCCTGTGGGGTGGAGGAAGCACCGTCGGGCGCCCAGAATCAGGGAAGGGGTGTGAGGTTTCATTCCATTTTCTTTTTTCTATTTTCTTTTCTTTTTTTTTTTTTTTTTTGAGGAAATTGTACTTTTTTGGTAACTTTTTTTTCTGAAATGGATGTGGAGAAGTTGCGTGATGTGCCAAAAAATGCTATTTCCAAATGCCTAAACCTTACATCTGTGTTGAGTTCTCAGTACATATTTATAAACGGCAACTGACACATTGTGATAGTGAGAATAATGTCTGCTAAATGCATTCAAAGGCAACCAGCCCAGGCAAACACTGTGCTGTACCATTTTTCCAGACCTGTTACGACAGATTATCATAAAAATAAGTTTGAGATATATTGAATTAATGATATAATGCAACTTCCACAAATATCCTTTTGGACCAAGCATCTGCTATACGTAACTATAATATTTCACTACATTACAATACAGCAATACATTAAATATAAAATGCATTCCTTTAAAACTCATGAAATGGCAATACATTAAAATGATACTGTTTCCTGCTATGCAGCAATACCATGTCTAAATGTACAACTTTAGGTTGTAACTTTATGTTTCTGTGCACATTACCAGGACAGTTGAGGGATTATTTTCAGGTGCATGTAGTTCGTTAGAGGTCCATATACCCTCTCATGTAACGACCTGGATATTTAAGGAAAATTACACACAATTACCCAAACATACCTTCTCCAGGTTGGCTTGGTTAACCAGCTGGTCGTGTTTGACCCTCAGCTCGAGGATGGCCTGTTCCTTATGCCGTAGCTGAAGGGTCAGACCGTCCCTCTCAGCCTGCAGTGCCCTCTCTCCCTCCCTGGCCACCACACACTCCCTCTCCAGCACTGCTGTACCAGGGAGACAGGGCCCAGACCACAACCATCATCACAACCACAACATTTTACAATCTAAATTCATAATACATTAATAATTATATCTTACATGGTATAATAGTGTATACGTTTTTAACTAAAAAAAAGAAGAAATATTAAAATTCATAATTACATAGTACACAGTACAGAAAAGGGGAAGACATTTAGAAAGACCACAAGATAAAATGGGACACAAGCTATGACTAATAGGCCAATAACATGACTCAAGGTTATGAAGCTCACATTGCTGCAGAGCACCGTGAAAAAAGAACTAGAACCGCATGTTGCTTCTGATTCAGAGATGCATTCTCTGTTTGAAGAAACCAGCAGACAGGTTTGTTGGACTTGTCATCCAGTCTCAAAACAGCACATGGCCTCGAACATGCACTAAACTCTGACAATATTCAAAAGATCTCAACATGGCCTCTAACGTAGTTACTCTTGCACGTCCCAGACACAATCTGAACTTTGATACTTTTTTCCAGTTAAGGACAGTTGAGGCGTTGCATTAAATGTCAGTTAGTACACCAGGTCCCTCAATGCCCTGTCAAGGCAGAGGATAAGATTAATAGAAAGAAAACCATGTGCACAAAGGAATCTTCACAGTCCGTGCAAAATCTCTATCAACAAAGACAGCACCTAGAGAAAAACACCACTGTCTCCATAGAATCTGATATTTCCCTACAACTAAACAGGCGCTCCAAGTACAACAGAGTTGCAATCCTTTACGATCTGTAGTCTCTTACTTACCATTTTCCTGTGACAGACGGGTGCACTTGGCAGTGAGATACTGGATCTGGCTGTAGTCCTCATTCCTGTGGACTCTGAAAAACCTCCTCATTCCTCCTCTCCTATCCCTCTCTCTGCCCTCTGTTCTCCTCTTCTCCTCTATCCACAACCTCTGCCACCTGCTCGGTACACATTTGGCGTCTCTGGGAGAGGGAAGCGTTAGGTCACTGATTTACTGATCAGCCGGAAGGCAATGAAACGCCCCCCCCTTCACCCCCGACGCAGGGGGGACAAGTCCATACATACATACCTTGATAGTTTTCCTTACAGAAAGGTCATCAGGCTGTATGCCAACAAGACAGACACAAAGAATTTAGGTCACTGCCCAAACATAAAGGTCATCATAACATAAAACCACAAACATGCAGACATGTTTTAGACATCCAAGCATTGTAGCCGACGGCGTGCTTCCAGTATGCAAATTGTCACCCGAGCTAAATCTTTACCTTCGGGCTCAGGTGCGTCACAGGCAAGCTGGAGCTAGCAGTTCTGGCCCACTCGTCTCTAACCAAGCTATGAGCCACACCTTAGCCCAGAGTAAAGACTATTTGAGGACTGCACAAGCCTATTTGTGAATCCTGAATCAAAGCATGGTCTTCGTTTGAGTAATATCTGATCACCTTTGGATCACTTTATCTGGAGATATTATATATTACTACCTGCCTGTACATGCAAATGTCTAGACAGCTGTCTGTTACTATTAATTCTGTTCTGAGAATAATAAAGAACGGTACATTAGTCCCTGCAGATCATAAAATCATAGGTTAGCTCACTTAGTCTTGCTGAATTCTAAAGTCATTGTCAAGTTTGTTTGAAGTCCCCCCTACACACACACAGTCACACACGCATGCACGCACGCACACACAGCCTCTTTTAATTCAACATTAAGCAACATGGCAACCACCGGTAGTTTGACTAAGATGAGTAAAACTACACTGAGAGGACGAGGAAAATGTAATCTACACTGAGACCACATGCACAGTAGGGATTGCGGTATCCAGTTCCATCTCAGTGCAACACCTGAGGTCTTGTGCATCGTTGACCAGCTGGGGGAGACAAAAGCCTGGTCTCCACAGCCCACATAAACTCGCCGTCTACTGTACCATTTGACTGGGGTGAGGTTTGCCATCAATTAATAAACTAAGAATCATGAAGTTAAGTACTGATTTTTTTTACTCATGGGCACAAAGCAGAGGTATTGATTTGAAATAAACACACCTGACATAGTTTCAAAAATGGCATTTATTTTAAAAAAGAAATCACCATGTTGACTTGAGCCCCTTGAACACACAAAGTTATAGATATAAAACAGCATCAGACATGAACACAAAGCCTCTTGTTAAATGGATAGATTAATTTCTGAGCTTTTTGATGGGCAAGAGACACGTTTACGGTCTTCCATAAAGCAGGCCGAGCAATTCAGTTCAATTCATCTCAATATTTGGCCCAAAAATCAAGGTTCGGATTCATGCGATTCAATCTGACATGTTCTCCCAATGTCATTATAGCTTCTTCATATAAATAATGTCAGTGCCTCTACGAAAGCCGATGATCTATTTGCTAAGGTATACATTTGTTTTTGAGAACACAAAAATGTTGTGCATTTAGGTATGCATGAAGGTAACACTTTCCTCAGAACTATAGAAAGATTTTGTCACACATGTACATGTAATGTCAAAAAACACAGGTACGCCTTGCCAATATAACTGCTACGAGAACTAATACTTTCAAAATCAAGACATCTTCCTTAAAAAATGTAAAAGGTGCAAAAGGGCTGTCATAATAACAAGAACAAACCAGAATGTAACAGAAATATGGTCTCTGCAGGAGAGTGACACAATGGCTAAAAGAGAACTTATAAAACAATAAAATCAATAAATAAACAGACCAAGAGAGAGAGAGAGAGAGAGAGACAGAGAGAGGTACCAGATTCTCGTCAGTGCTTTCTGAAAATATTTTTTGTGATTTTTTTTTGTCTTTCAAAACATGTATATTTCTATGGAGCATAGACAATACGCACAAAAAGTGAACCTAGAAGTGAATGCTGGAGAACTTGTAGTGAGCCCACACATGGGTCAAAGTCACTAAGAGAGGGCGGCTAATATAGTACACATGGCCTAACAGATGCTTCCTGACCTAGCCTCAGCTAATTCCATTAACATGTAATATCTAACTCCCCGGCTAATGCTCTACGCAAACGTCTTCAAAACTTCCAACAGCGACAGTATTTATAGCAAATGTCTGATTTCTTTCCCCCCCCCCCCAACATCCGTCTTCCTGCAATGCAAATCCATGACATACTGTATGTGCCATGCTGCGATACAGTAAATAAGATTGATAACTGGATTATAAGAAGAATGTTACATGATTGGTTACTGATTACCATTTTTACATGGTAAAAGCAGACAGTGTATTTGACTACGCTGAATGTGAGAGGCGGCCACCCATATACCGAGTAAAAGCTACGTTTGTGACACTGTACCAGTCCAAGTGGTCCTCAAAAGCTTTTCACCTATTTTTGTCAATATATTCAATGGCAATGCAAAGCTTTGAGTACCCAACTGCTTGTCCACAGATACTGATACTGACCCTAAACCTAGATTTGAAGGAGACATTTATTTAAACTGTTCCTAATGACAAGCAGGATTAACCAGAGTAGTTCACATGCCAGTCAGCAGCAAAACTATTTCAGACTATCCCTTTGTGCCACTTATTCAACCCAATAATCTCATATGTTGAACTTCTCTTCCAAATAGCTTTACTACAGCCTGAATTTAACAGGTCACTCATGAGTGCTCTTAAAGCATCATGGAGACTGAGGTTATGTCCTGGTTTTCATTCTCTCCAAAACTCTATGACAAGGTGTTCGGTCACCAAGCTGATCACAAACTGGGATACCGGCCCAATGGAGGATCAATGACCAGAATGGCGAATGAAAGCCAACCAAAAACCATGACAAAAATGAAAATAAAAAAAATTTCACATTCTGACATTTAGCCTAGTTTCGAAACTAAAGTGTTTGTATGACGTCAGTTCAACATTTCCATGACACTCTTAACAGCTTATTGCACGGTATTCCTGCAACTATGGATGGGCGGTCTCATAAATAACAACAACAATGACAACAATAGTAATAATAATTACAATGTGAGTCATAAAAACAGTTCAGACTCCGGTCCTAACTTTACCACTGCTGCCAACTGAAATCATCATTGGATCCAAAGACCAAGAAGAATCCCAAGATGGTGGCAAAAATGACTACATTGCCGGTTAACACAAGCGCGCAGGCTCCCCAGGCAATCTGTCAGAGAAAACATGAATTAATCAGACAACAAATGGCACAGCATGGAACAAAACCCAAGTGAAGTGTTCAAGAACAAATCACAACAGAAAAAGGGAAATGGATAGGGTTTTAATGGTTAGCACACAATAACAAAAAAAAAATACAATAAAACATGAATGCAAAACATTATACCACCAGTAGAATAAACTTACCACTGTTGCACGGGCAAAAACAATAGGCAGTCCAAAAGCAGACACCACTATCCCGGTCGTGAGAAATAAGGCCAGCTCTTTACAGGCATTGCTGGCAGAGTCTGTGTCATCGACCACCCTTCGCGAGATGCAGTAGGGAATTGGAGCCAGGATGTAGAAGAAGAGGAGGAACAGGGGCCAGTATTTACTAAGAAAAAAACAGGAAAGGATAAACAATAAGGTCACGTAATCACACACTGGCTACCCAGATAAACAGTGTAGACCATTGTTATTACTGGATAATGAGCATAGTCATCACTTACTCGTACACTGGCAACGCACATCCAAGCATCAAAAACATCAGTCCAATGGCTCCACCAAAGGACAAGCTGATCAAGGCTGCAAAAGAAAAACAAGGGTTTGGCCAAGATGCTTTGGTTAGATGAAAACAAAATAACACTTGGACACTTATGGACACTTGCTTCCCCCCCCCCCTCACATAAACATATACAGAAATGTACATGTGTTCTTTAATCAAAACATCAACAGAATACATGTGTTACCACAGCAATATAATACTCATTGCAGAAACAGGGCATCTTAAAAGCTTTACGTTGAAGCATAGTGGGTCAAGAATGAAGGGAAGTCATCAGCTAAAAGAGTAACCGCTGAGAAGAAACTCATGTGATGGGTCAGATGGTTTTCAAAGAGGGATTATCAAGTGCCATGACTTAAGGCAATATGAGGCCGACCACGATGAAACTGTAGGCTGATGCCAATTAGTTCAGTAGCATGAGAGAAACGTCAACATACAGTTTGATATTAACAAGGGCCATTCAAGTGCACCTTTTGTTTTCACATGCCTTTGATGGCATTACTAAAAGGAAGTCATTTGTGAAACTCTGTGGTTACAAAGGACAAGCAAGCAGCGCCCACTCATATCACTATTCCCCTTTACTGAGAGCTCTAGACCAAGTCAGCTAGTAGTCAACAACAATACCGTGGCTGCCAGTTGCCATGTTTTACAAGTTCATCGCCAGTATTTTCTATATCCCTGCACTTGTGCAATGTGCCCTTTAGATTGGCAGCTTATCCGATAATGTTTTATTCTTAGCTAACTGGCAAGAGGCTAGCGTACTCTTTCTTAAGGACTTCGTTAGCTTAAGCTAGCTAGTCTATGTATCTAGCTAACTGTCCATGTTAGCTATTAAAGACTACATCCTTTGCTTCTGAAGTCACGAAACAGTTCAGACAACGAACACATTACCAAGTGACATTAGTTGTCTGAAAGATCAATTTATATGTAACAAGTCGTTTACGTTGTGGTCTAACCTAAGACCTGGCCCAGTAGTAACCAATAACGTTAACCTAAACCCCAAAGCCGTTTTGGTTAAGCTAGCAATAGCTAACACAGGATAGCTATTTTAAGACATAAATGGACCGTAAACATTTAGTTCAGATCAACAACAACACAGTATCACTAGTTCATCTTAAAGAAAAAGGCTTCAGTGTTTACCTTTAATGCCGGCCATTGTTAGCTAACATTAAAATATCTGAGGTTTGCTTGATCTTGGGCAGCGTCCTGCAAAAGAATAGCTGCTAGAACCTCTTGCAAACGAACACTTTGCTACCCTTTTCAAATTGCGCATGCGCCAAGACCAAAGCACACAAAATTAAATGTTCTCTATCAAAAATCAAAAAAATTGCGCGCAGACAAAATGGTTAATACGTGGCTAGAAACCTAACATCAATTTAACGTTGAGACACTTGTACAAACGTTTTACAATTATGGAAATGATCTCCTCCTCCCTACGCTTCATTATGTTTTACAGTCTCAAAAATAGTAGGCCTACGTTAGAAGTAAAAACTACAGAAAACCTATCGAAAAAAGATTGGAATACAAAATATTGTCATGGTTATTAAAACAAAAATGAAACTAATATTGTATTATGTGCACATTGATCGCATACAATACGAGCGTGTGTTGTACAAAATTCAGTACTGGACTGGCTTTGGTCCTTTCATGTTATAAAGAGACATTCGGTTGTATTTATTGACAGCTTGTGTCCATTGCCATTTATTATTGTGGATTATATTAACAGCACAGCATACTGACAAATCAACCAAACGTATTAAAATATATACTTTTATTTCAGTAAGAAATGTGTGGGATCCGTCCGTTTCTTTTATCACTTCCTGTGTCACGGCAGAGGCCCAAAACTTCACGCTGCTGAAGATGGCGAGTGGCACAGGGACGGTCGCGTCGCTGTGGACCGAAGTGAATCGGTGTGGTCAAAACGGGGACTTTACAAGAGCTCTCAAAGCTGTCAACAAAAGTAAATAGTTTGTTTGGCGTTTTATACTTGGTTTACAGTTGTCTTGGTGTTTGCGGGATGGCGAAATCAGCTGTAATAGCATATGTTGCTAACTTAGTAGTAGTAGCTAACGGTACATTGGTTCTCAGCTGCTGCATGCTAATTTTCTAGCAGCTAGTTGTAGCTAACAGAGCTAGCCATCCAGCTGTCTCACATTTGAAGTGACTGCAGGTTTTGTATGTAAATGTTTCCTGCCAATTAGTAGGCTATAGTGCAGAGCTTTCATACATCTTAGTCAATCAGTGGAGTAAAGGACGAATGTCCATATTCCATGAGCATTTTTGTTATCCCAAAGCAAGTCTTGAAAGCACAGTGTTGAATCAAGGGAATGATTACGTGTCCCAGTGGCTAACCTGGTTTGCTTGTGTTGTTTTGGAGTCATGCTAACAACTCTAGTGAGAGTGTCTGTCATTGCATTTGAGTGACGTCTGTCTAAAGTCAAACACATATGTTACAGTTTTGTTAGTTTGAAAGGCTGAAATTACTATTCTTGTTGTTATTATTATTATTTTTAAATGTGGTATTTCCTCCAACAGTTCTTGACGTAGTGAAAGATGATGTGACTGCCCTGCATTGTAAAATAGTCTGCCTCATTCAGAATGGAGGTTTCAAAGAAGCCTTGAATGTCATAAACACTCACACTAAGAGTCTGCCTAGGTAAGTGTCACTTTGCAAATCTTCACCTTTCTGTTGTTGTTTGCCAACAAACTGTGCCGATGACACTTTGTCATGCATGTTGTTTTCTTTTTTTTCCCCAAAGTGAGGCAATAGTATTTGAAAAGGCGTACTGTGAGTATCGCCTGAACAGAGTAGAAAATGCCTTGAAAACCATTAAGAGTGCTGCAGATCAGTCCAACAAACTGAAAGAGCTCTACGGCCAAGTGGTAAGTCAGCTTCTATCTGAGCATTGAGTTTGTTTAATTGTTAACCTGCACCCTGTCCTCCGTGGTGATTGATGTGGCTATTGGAATAGTCTTTGGAACTGCCATTGTCCAGTGTCAGGCCCCTGGATGATTTAGTGTGTGTGTGTCCTCTTCTGCTTTAGCTGTACCGGTTGGAACGGTACGATGACTGCCAAGAGGTGTACAACGATCTAATCAGGAACTCCGTAGACGAATATGAGGAGGAGAGAAAGACAAACCTGTCGGCTGTGGTGGCGGCGCAGAGCGCATGGGAGAAAGTTGCTCCAGTAAGTCCAGTGGTCTTGGCCATAAATGACTGAAAGCTTTTTTTTGTAGAATTCATATACTGTACCACAAAGTCATTTTGAAGGACTCTGTGCAGTGAATTCTGAAGAACATGTTTGTGGCAATATTGTAATTGCTGTAAAGTACAGTTTTTTTCCACCTGCGATGCATTTGATTGCATTGGTTTTTAGTTTAATATTGCACGTTTGAGTGTGGGAACTCTGGTGTGATGCTGCTCTGTGTTGTTTCTGCAGGAAGACTTGGGTTTGCCTGAAACCACATACGAGCTGTGCTACAACGCTGCCTGCACCCTGATTGGTCAAGGCCAGCTCACAGAAGCCATGAACAAGCTCCGTCAAGCTGAGGGTAAGAGGGGTCAGACAGTATCTTGTGTCAAGTGTTCCGCAAATGCCATCTTCCAATCTTGCAACTTGCAAACAGGGAATGACTCGGCGAGACATCTGAACCCACTGTTGCCACTGTTATGCTGTGATTTTGCAATCTCAGGTCACAGTGGAGAGTTGATATGGAAAGCAGGCTGTATGCGATAGTGAAGATTGAGGCTGTGCTGTGTGCTGGTTGGAATAGAGGCTAGCTTTGGCTTTTCAGCGCATCTTTTAATTCATATATCTGTACCAGACACTTTCTAAGGAGGAGGCACGGCACTCAAAAACTCCTCCATGGAAATGCATGGCATTGGCCTAGCGAGCTAGACCCACATCAAGATATAGGCAGAGAGGGTTAAAGCGGAGCGAGAGGCGCAAATGTTCGAACATTTCCGCGTTCTGTTTTTGCAAAGGGGAGGGGGGCGAAATCCCCCTTTAAACAGACCTAGTTATATTCGAACTTAACTGCTTGCCAACCTGACAGAGATCGATATCCCACTATGACGACTTTGCGACACGCCTCTTTAAGCAGACAGGAACTGTTTGAATTTTGCTTCCATGGAGATGCATTATGTTGCTCTATCTTGTCAGTAATGAAGGATCTTTGATATAGGGTCTAGAAACTCACTGTAGCGGTGATCGCTGCCAAAGCCCAGCTCCCAAGTCAAACGGAGAGTTGCTAGACTACCCCGGCGGTAAATTAGATTTGTTGCCGCTAGGGGCGTCTAGATTTCTAGGCTAGCATGGGGTTAGTTCGTAACGGCAATATGGCAGTAGTTATGTATACCACCCCTTCCTGTAGGCCTCCCCTTTCACTTGAATAGGAAATAGCTGCCTGACAACTGCCGAAAGTACGTTACCAAGATGGTCGCTGAGTGCGGGACTTGCCTAATGCCTATAAGTATGTTGTGTGTACCTTGTAAATGCCTGTAAGTAGGTTGGATAAGTAATGCCTATAAGTACGTTGTCTGTACCTTGTAAATGCAGCTTGATTTAACCATTATACATTGCCCTTGGTTTAGTCAAATGGCTGATAGGACTTATTTCACGGGGAGTAGGTATTGAGTGCTGTCCTATTTCCTCTCTAACAGATCTGTGTCGGGGATCTTTGGCTGAGGATTCGGTGAGTTGCTCTTGCTTGTCACTTTGCTTCACCCGACACCAAACCTTTCCCAAATGGGGACCTACAATCAGTGTATTCTCTCAGGGGATTCCTGCAATTAAAAGACGGAGTGATCCCCCTCCTCATTCAACACTCTCTGGTTCTCCCTCATGCTCATTAGGACGTGACGGAGGAGGAGATCGAGTCAGAGCTGGCCATCATCCACTCCCAAATGGCCTACATCATGCAGCTCCAGGGAAGGACTGAGGATGCTCTCCAGCTCTACAATCAAGTTATCAAACTCAAGTGAGAGGCCAAGAGTGATGCACCACAGCCAACAGACTTCAGCTTGAGTTATTAGTGTTTGAGCCTAGTTGAACGCAGCTTCCAATGTTTTTTTTTTTTATTGACTTCTGTTATTTCATATTATATAATTTTATTCTATTTTTAGGCCAACTGATGTGGGACTCTTGGCTGTGACTGCCAACAATATTATCACCATTAACAAGGTTAGTTATGTTCCACAGACATACAAAGATTTACGTCATACTCGAATGTATGGAAACAAACAGATGGATTTTCACAAATGATCTTCCCCCTGCTCTGTATAGGACCAAAACGTGTTTGACTCCAAGAAGAAGGTGAAACTGACGAACGCAGACGGTGTGGAGTACAAGCTGGCCAAGAAGCAGATTCAGACCATCGAGTTCAACAAAGCTCTCCTGGCCATGTACACCAATCAGGTGGGAACAGTGGGAAACTGAACCGCACATGATGCCATGCATGTATCCTCATACTGTAAAATTGCATTTTAGCTGGAATAACAGGCTTTGAAACCTGTCGCTAAGGTAGTACATTCTGTTGTGTGTCTACCATGAAGAACACCATGCTCTGTGTTGCTTACTTCAAGAGAGTCATTATCGTCCATGGACTTCACTTTGATTGTTTATGTTGCCTTTTGTCCTTTTGTGTGTAAAGTGCTTTGAGTGACCTTTTGTGCCAGAAAATGCACTAAATAGATCAATGTTTATTGACTTACTTACTTTCTAAAACAGGCGGATCAGTGTCGGAAGTTGTCGTCGAACCTGCAGGCCCAGAACCCAGGCCACCCCAGACCGGTGCTGATTCAGGTGGCCCAGCTGAATCGAGAGAAGCAGCACACAAAGGCCATAGAGCTGCTGCAGGTACGGGTTATGGCAGAGTCGCATCGCCCCACGTCTCCATCTTCCTTTCTCTCGTTCTCCTCCTGGTCTCTTTCAAAGATATACAGTACGCCATGCTGTGGAGAAGAAGGGATTGTAACTAGAAAACCGATGTTCTATTTTGTTTTTTGTTGATTAGCCCACCTATTTTCATTGCACATCTTTCATTACACCTTAGAGAAGAAATAATGAAACACTATATAGATGTAAACATTTCAAATCATTTTGTTTCCCTGCTCTGCAGAACTTTTCGGACCAGCATCCTGAGAAGGCTTCTGGCATTAAACTAACTATGGCACAACTCTATTTGACACAAGGTAATGTCTAGTCTCATCCAATGGTGTGTCTCGGAACAATCGTTTGTCTGCCAGTTATACCACTTTGTTGTATTGCTTTTTAAAATGTTCTCTTTTTTTTTTTTTACAAAATGCGTTTGTCTCGCTTCCTCCTTCAGCTCATGTCACAAAAGCCTGTGATATCTTGCGGTCTATAGAAGAATTTAAGCACAAGCAGGGAATGGTAAGTCTGAAAGTAAATTTTTATATACTGTAGTCATAAATCACATGTTGCTTTGAGATGCATGTAAGCCATGTGACTTGTTGCCTCTTCCAGGTCTCTGCCCTGGTCACGATGTACGCTCATGAGGAGGATATTGACAGTGCTATCGACGTTTTCAGCCAATCTATTCAGTATTACAAGTCGGAACAGGTATTTGTTCGATTCGTTTTCTATACCTCGGTCACTTGTGTCCCTGTGTATCAGTTTCTACCCTCTTGAATAGAATAGTATGCTGTCATACATCAATCATTTTTCTAGTGATATTTTAGTGCTCACCTTATGATGGTGATGGTGTCGTACAGTGTATAGCAGTGACATTATGCTTCCTCTTACTTTCTGGGAAGCTGTTGACACAGAGCATGTACTGTACGTTCAATAGCGGTTCAATGGTTCAGTTTGGCTCATACTTTTATCTCCATTCCTCCTCCTCTTCCTCTGTCATCATGTCATCATCCATCCCCAGCCTGGATCGGCGGCCCATTTGTCCCTGGTCCGAGAAGCCGCAAACTTCAAGCTGAAGTACGGCCGCAAGAAGGAAGCCATCAGCGACCTGGAGCAGCTGTGGAAGTGAGTGCTCCGCTCCGCCGCCAGTAACCTAATCATCGGACTGGAGCTGTCTGTGGAAATCGCTTCTGATTTCATTAACAATAAACGCATCTCGCATCTCCTCTCCTTCAACAGGCAGAACACTAATGACGTCCACACGTTGGCCCAGCTGATATCGGCGTACTCTCTAGTGGATCAGGACAAGGCAAAATCGTATCCTTCCATTACTGCCCTTTTTGTTTATGTCATCTGTTTATTTATTTGTTTTCAATTTCTGTACGACACGACCTTTAGAGATATGCTGGTAGGGCTCAAAACATTTCAACATAGAATAAAAACTTTGGTCTGATGCCCACGTAGAATATGGACTCCTTTCCTTAGCGGTGCCTCCCTCAGCCTAAGCAAGCACCTGCCCTCTCCAGACACCATGGCCTTCAACGTGGACGTGGATGAGTTGGAGAACTCTCACGGTGCCACTTACGTCAGGAAGAAGGCGGCCAAGGTGGTGGGGGAGAATTTGCCCAAAGAGCAAGGGTGAGTCACGGGGCCTCTGCCTCCAAAGAGAGATACACTGCACAACTCTTCCAGAAATGTAGCTGGGCAGTGTTACTGTTTAATGTCTGTGTTGCCTTTTGGTCACTTTCTTCTTAAGATATATTTGTATCTGTGCTTTCTGTGGGACTGCAGATGTAAACTAGCCTAAGGCTAACTCTGGTGCAATGCATCAAATGTTCACATTTATGTCCTAATTGCACATTGTCCCGTACAAATAATATTGAAATTGAATTGAATTCAAGGCAACAAATTTAGATCTAGAGATCTTAAATCGTGATTAGCCCACTTAAATGATTGGTAGGTAACCATACAATGAGCACATTAAGAACCTGCCATGTTATTGCCTGACAACAGTACTAAAAAAGAAGCCCCATGTACCATCATGTTTAGGAGTGATTTCAATCTCACTAAAACCATGAAAGCATGCCATTTGTATTACACTGAATATGACCATGCTGCCGTATGGAAGGACAAACATCAAAACACTCTCCAGGCGGTACTCTACATCTAGATATCCTACACCCATTACTGTACTATTGACAGTCTTCTGTTTCCTCTGTTTTAGTCAAGGGGATCTGAAAAAGAAGAAGAAGAAAAAGAAGGGTATGTGTTTTCATTTCTATGTGACCTTCATGACATGAAAACTGTGCTTTCTATAGCCTCTAATTTTGTGGCCATTAATTGCAGCATTTTACAACGGATATCATGTAAGTTACATCCCAAGTGTGCTAAATGTGTCCTGCAAATTGTCTATTGGACCAGTTCACCCAGCCAGCAAATGACTGGGTTAGTCATCAGGCTTTTCCAGCAGCATTTCAAACAACAAGTCGGCTGCAGTTGAAGCTGGTCAAATAGCTGGGATTACAGTGGTATTATCGCACAAGTAACTGGCCTTGTAACTGTGTTTTATTTTGCAATCAAATAGTGAAGTTTAGATAAGAACTCCAGTTCTTAAGTAAATAAATAGCAGAGCACAGTTACCATTTCTCAGTTTTCCTTGAATTATTTTGCCCTTCTCAGGTAAATTGCCCAAAAACTGCGATCCCAAGTCCACTCCCGACCTTGAGCGCTGGCTGCCCATGAGGGAGCGTTCGTACTACCGCGGCAAGAAGAAGGGCAAGAAGAAGGAGCAGATCGGAAAGGGGACACAGGGCGCCACGTCGGGAGCCTCAGCCGAACTGTGAGTGAACAAACATGAGATTTCCCACCTAGGGACTAGGCGGACATTCGGAAAGTGCACCACCACCTATGGGAGGGACTGGGACTAATACATAGAATAGATTAGAATTCATAGAATTCCATTGATCCGCATTCATTTTGGCGTCACTTAAACATCGTCGAATAACTTCTGAACTGGTTCAAGCCTTTATGTGACCACTGCTTATTTCCAGAGTAATGCAGCATTTTATGACTGGCTCTGTAACCTCTTATCTCACTGTACGGGCCCTTAATAAATGTTTTTCTAAACCTATTCAAAGTTATGTTATGAACATGTGACTTGCAGTAAGAAACTGGGGGGAGAGTGCAAGCAAGGCAATCTGGGAGAGAGCCCAATAAAAAAGGGAAAGGCAAAGAGGAAAGCATCCAGTGGGGAGAAAAAAAAAAACAATTAAGTGATATTTTGTTGGATTGGCACTCTCTATCTACCAAAAGCTGCACTGTGTACGTTCTCACGTTTCTGTGCGAGGCTAACAGATGTGTTTGCGTGTTCCGTTCCGTGTTCTATGTCATGCCTTTGTCTCTAGTTTAAACTCATCTTGAGGCAGTGTCACACATACAGTAGTGACCAACTGCAAACTGGTTCAAATCGACTCCATTCAAGTCCTACAAAGTGGCTCTGTCCATTTCTGTTACTGTCTATGCTTCCCACTCCACTCTCAGCCTAATGAATAAAAAGGCACCTGGAAAGGATCATTAAAAACATGTGTTGGATGACTTAAGCAAGTGTAAGAGATTGTTTGCTAAATCAAGTTCCCTTCAAGATGCAGTGGGGTTTAGGGGGATCTTTTAGCAGAAATAGGGATATAGTAATTATTTTTTTCAGTAGTGCAGAATTGCCTGTAGCTATGAATCTTCACCAAAATGTTGAGCTGTTTGCGCACACACCGGTCAGTCAGAGAGAAGTCTGTTGCACCCTTTGCACAGATTGGGGTGAGCTACTGCCGTGTGCGTGCCTGCGTGCGTGTGTGCGTGCGTGGTGGTGTGTGTGTTCCTAATGAGCTCACTGCTCCAACTGTAAGTGTGTGTGTGTACACTACCCCTGGATGCACAGGACACAAATAAAGTATATCTTGACTTATGTTGGGCACATCATTATTTTCTGAAGCTTAAAAAAAAAGTTACTGGGTCTGGGTGTGAATAGACATAGCTGCATGTTAACACACTCCTGTACCTCTAATGTTCCAGGGACGCCAGCAAAACAGCCAGCAGCCCCCCCACATCCCCAAGGCCGGGCTCAAGCACTGCGGGCGCGTCGGCGGCGGCAGCCAGCAACGTGGTCCCCCCGCGACAGCAGAAGCCTGCCCCATCCACCCGCAAGAAGCAGCCGCAGAAGAAGAAGAAGGGAGGAAAGGGAGGATGGTAGAGGAGGATCATGGAGCCCACATTAGCCATGATGCACCCTGGAAACTCATCATGACTGACTTTTATTTTTTATTTTTTTGTTTTTATTTTGTTTCTTTTTTTTTGTTTCCTTTTTTTTTTTTAAATACCATCCAAAATGTATTGTTTTATTAGTTCTTAAACAAGCCCAGCCTCTTTTGAAACTTTTGACAGTTAAAAGTTTATCATTGGATGGAAATACATTTAATTCAGTTTGTCATTTGCATTGACGGGCTTTGTCGAAATGTTTGTAAAACTACATACTGGGATATAAATTATTCGTCTCTGTTCCTATTTATCTACCACTAAAGGTAATCTGCAGGACAAACTGTCTGACCATCATATTTGTTTTACATCGCTTGCCAGCCTGTAAATTGAAACATTACTGTAAGGTATTGTCAACCAAAAACCTAGAAATCAAGCTGTAAATGCAAATGTCAGAGTATTTGTTTTTTTAAAAAACCCAAGGTAGAGCTCACCTTTAAATATTATTTCGGAAGGATTTATTGAGTGGCTGAATGTTGCCGTTTTGTAATAGGAACTACAGAAAGCTACAGAATGGATCAGAGTCTTAATAAAGATGGTTCCTGGCACTACGTTTATGCTGTTGTGATTTGTTATGGTCTGTCTAAGCCTACCTTACACTGACAAGATTTGGGAAAGATTCTTGAAAGCTTGGTAGTCTTTTGAGTAAAACTTGAATGAGGGGCATTAGTTAAAAGATATGATATGAAGGGTAAGGTAGCCTTTAGTGACCGTAACAATATATCTTTAGTGACAGTACAGTATATCTTGTCACACCTGAATGCTATTCACTCTAGCCACAGAAAGTCACATTCGAGAGGGGAGGTGAAGGCGCCCCTCAGTGCCGAATATATGTAACTGCAGGAAGGTCTACAAAATAAGTCATTCATTTTATTCATTAAAGGTTTAAGGCTACTGTTGCTATATTTAAAAAGAAAAAGAAAAAAAAACACCTTTATTTGCATGTGGTGATAATTATATTTCGCTTCTCTGTTTCATTCCTGAAAATAAGGATGAACTTGTTTCCCCCTCTCCATCACGCACAAACATTGCGCAGGATTAGTCCAGCCAGTGGTACGCCTTGTTTGTGTAACAGGCTGACAGTCTTTAGGCTCCTGTCTGAGTGGGATTAAGGTCAGGAATCGAGAATTCTACTTTTTCAGACCATGATGGTGCACTATGTCCCAACAGTGGTCCACTTCCTGTATGCGTTGATTTATCCCGGAAATATCGTCTCCTCCGCGTAATCCACCTGTGGATCAGTTCAGTTGCAAACTTATGCGGCTTTAGTACGATGCGAAGCGTTTAATAGTTTTAGGGGCACACTACTTCGTCGAGTAGGTTATGGCTAGTTTGAGGGAAGTCGGAATGGTGAGCGCAGCTGTGGCTGTCACTGGTGGACTGGTGTATATCGTGTGGAATTTGTTGTATGCCTCAGGAAAAAAGAAGCCCGACAAAAAAGACGAATCCCCACCGAAGCTAGAGAAAATACAAGAAGTAAAGGCACATGAAACCGCGCAGGCACCAGTGCAGGCACCAGTAGTATCAGAGGTTGGCTTTCTTTTGTTTATCTTTTTCAGCATTAACCAAGGGATCCCTTGTGCACTAGTAGCCTACTTGATGTTTTCCTGGTTGCCATTGGTTAGTCCGCGCCATTAAGTGAGTTCAAGAATAAAGTAACGTAATATTATCTCACCCTGCAAGTAGCAAGCAGGCATCATGTCAACATAGTAGGGTTGCACATAACCTCTAGCCTACTGTGAAATCTAAAAATGTAATGTCTTTCAAGACAAAGTCAAATAAGCATAGCATCCTGCACTCGCTACAATGTGACGTAGAGGATACAAAGTTGCCGTCGCGTGGGTATGTGATTGTAGCATTTCATTGAGGTGATCTCAGTAGCCATTGTCCTTGTAGCCTAGTTCGGAGGTGGACATCTCAATGGACTGTAAACATTGTGTCGCCGGTGACTTTATTGTACTAGGCTGTGTGTTATGTTAGTCTGAATAGGCCACTCATAGCCTCTCGTAGGAAAAATAAAGTGAAGATATTGTTACACTTTGGGCCCTATAGTTTTTCTGAAGTACAATGCCGCGCGCTTCAAAATACTGCACTTCTGCAGTAAAGTGCAGTGCATTTAAGATGCACCCATGCAATTGCAATCATGCATTTTTTTGTGAGTGCTGCTTCTCTGAAATCGGACCTCAGATATGTATTCTGAAATTATGCAGACCCCTTCACTTATTTGTTTGCCTTTTTTGTTTTGTTTTGTATCCTTTACCTTTACTCAGCCTTTGCCACAGAGCACACCCAAATGTGAGGACTTTCTGCCATTATTCACTAAGTTGGATAGGGGCTGTGGGTGGGCATCCATGTTTAGGTCTCTCCACACAGATGCTGGATTGGGTTCAAGTCAGGACTCTTGGCTATTCACGGACATTCAGAGTTGTCCCTAAGCCACTGTACTCTCTTGGCTGTGCGCTTAGGGGTCATTCGAGTTATGGCCCAGTCAGAAGAGTGGGACCTTGGCCCCGGCAGTGGCGCAACTGGCTGGGGCACCTGCACCGTACGCTGGCGACCCGGGTTCGATTCCCGCCCCGTGGTCCTTTCCAGATCCCACCCCGACTCTCTCCCACTCACTTCCTGTCATTCTCTCTACTGTCCTGTCCAAATAAAGGAATAAAAAGCCCCAAAAAAAGAAGAGTGGGACCTCGAGATTCTCAGGACAGAAGCTGTTGGCTCTTGATCTTAGCAGATGGACATGAAGTGCCCACTCCACAATGAGCCTCAGGAGATGAGAAAACCCTTTCATTCAACTGGACTGCAAAATAATGGCCTCTGTGGAGCTTGGTCAAGCCAAGTTACATTTATTTATATTGCACACTTAAACGCTACAGTTGACCCAAGGTGGTCACGGAAATTAAATAAGATGTAGTAATAAAAACAAAAATATAAGTGAAATAGTAATAATAATAATAATAATAATGATAAACGGATTATGATTATAGAATAAAAGAAGTTCCGGTTACTTAAACTACTACTGCTAGAGAGTGACATGTAAAACAAATGCAAATAGGAAAGAGTGAAGTTAATATAGTGCTGAAAAGAAATATAAAACAAAACAATTAACAAGGGAAAAATTACTGCACATTCAAGGTCAGAGAAAATAGATGCTACTGATAGTGGGACAGGACTTAATTTCTATAGGGAGATTATTCCAGAAGCGAGGGGCAGCAACAGAAATAAGCTCTATCACTTTTAGTTTTTAGGCATGCATGTGGAACTGTAGATGTTGTGAGGAAGACCTAAGCGGCCCACGAGGACAGTACGGACTTAAAGGGTCACAGATGTACTGCGGTGCCGTCCCATTTAGGACTTTCAAAACAAACAAAAAAACTGAGTTCTGGATATGGGATGAGCCATGAGCTATGACCCTTGAGCCCTTGACCCTTTGAGACCAGCATACAAAAAATGTTGGTCCTCCTAGGCCCTACAGTTCTCGAGATATTCACAGAAAACTGTGTCTGGCCCACCCTCCTTTTGCGGGGCCCAGTGCGGCGGGTGGCCGACCAATCAAAAAGAAAAACAATATTTCTGTGTCATCCTTGTGGGGCTATGCCCACCAAGTTTCATGCGGCCTGATCTTTCAATGTCCAGGGAAAAAAAAATCTAGAAGAATAGTGTGGCGGTTATCATAAGGCTGAAGCTATTACTTTCGTCTATGTCATTGGTTGCATGTCAGTCTTGAAGGTTTGCATGAGTTCCTCAGTATATGGAATGGAATGTTTTTTTAAAATATATATAGGCCTATCTGTTCCACCCGTGCTCAATCTACTTTGTAGTTCAACAAAACATGTCAGCAACACTAACCATGACGTTTACCCATGTGACCAGAGATGACCTTTCCATTTCACTTCATACTTCACAACCCCATGACTCTGGCATTGTATTTTTGTGTTCTGTTCATCATTTACAACCAAGTCTTTGTTCTTTCCAGACACAACCAGCCAAGCCAAAGGGTACTTGGGTCCTCGTGCTTGGACTGGAGGGAGCTGGGAAGACGAGTGTGCTTCACTGCTTCGCCACCGGGTCTTTGGAGCAGGACGTGACCCCAACGGAGGGCTTCAATGCCGTCTCCATCAACAAAGAAGACCTTCAGATCGAATTTCTCGAGAGTAAGAACAGCTGATACATCATGTAGGAGCTACAGTAGAAATGAACCGCTAAATCGCAAATGTAATTTGATTCGTAAATATTTCCTTCTTTTTTTTTGTCGAAGTTGGGGGCACTGAGAACCTGCGAGCTTACTGGCAGAAGTACCTGTCCAAGGCACTGGTGCTTCTCTATGTGGTGGACTCGACTGACAAGGCTCGCTTTCCCATCGCTAAAAAGCACCTGCATGAGCTGCTGCTGTCCTCAGCCTCCCATCTGCCCTTAGTGGTGCTGGCCAACAAACAGGTGAGTGGGTTTGCAGTCCATGGTGTGTTTGACTGTCGTTTAGTTTAGACAAAGATGTAACATTAGTATGCAACATTGGCATTTGGCACTAGTGTAGTCACAGGCCCCTTCTCAACCTCTCTCCTCGATCCTCCAGCTCGTTCCCACTGATCTATAAAGAACATTGGATAGACTATCCCATTGTTGCCGCCCGTCATTCTTTATATAGATCAGTGGGAACGAGGACCGAGGAAGGAAGGGAGGATAGATAAAAAGACAAATGAGAGAGGCCCCTAGGCTAAAATGAAGTCCCTTTAAGCAAGTCCCTCCCCTCGGCTGCCATATTGCAATGCATTTTGGGCACTTATCCGGCATGTGCGCACGGCGTCACGACACCCAACCTTGATCCATCTATGAGCTCACAACGTGGCACAATGTATTCACAACATACCATTTGGCACTATGTATTTACATGACAACTCTTGGCAGTGGAAGGGGGCGGAATATGTAGACAACTGCCATGTTTGCATTATGAACTGACATACATCATACATCTCTATGGGAGATTCTTCAAGGCTGTGTCTCCTCATTAGAAAGTCTCTGACTAAAAGCCATTTCTCAATGGCAGAGGTGGAAAAGTCCAGCTTCAGAAAGTAAAAATCCAACCATGTATTGGTTCTACCTGTGCACTTAATGCAGGTGATTTTGCTAATTAGCTTCTCTACCTAGCTGAAAAGTTGTGTTAATTAGAATCAGCTGGTTTGGAGATCTTCATTGAAGCTCTCTTTTAGTATATGCACACGGTTTAAGTGTGGTCCTGGACTATGGATTCATTCTGTACAGGGAACTAGCCCTCAGATTTGAGAGCACAAAAGCTAATGTCTTATGCACATCCCTACGCACATCCCTACAAGGTGGCACAATAGCTGCTTACCACGCTAAGTAGTCTGTTTTTGTCTTGTGGCAAAGGACTGCCTTATAATGGATTAGCACCATGACCTTAACTCACATCCAGGTATGCAGACAACACGGCTACGTGGGTCATTTGGGTTGCCTAGCACATTCTGAAGTCCTTATAAAATCTCTCCGCAGGATGTAGCTGACGCCTGCGGCATCACTGACCTCCACGAAGCCCTGGACCTCGGTGTAGTTGGAGAGGAGCGAAAACTCTTCCTCATCGGCACGTCCGTGAGGAGGGGTCAGCAGCTGAACTCGGGCGTTGAGGACGCTCGAAATTTGGTCATTCAGATGGTGGCACCTGACTGCTAGATTTGGCAGTCATGTAAGTAGCACACGTGCCTACAGTTAACTACAGGTGTGCTTGCTAACAGCCAAACAATGGTGGTCGGCGGTCGCACACCAGCATAACACATTAAACAGTTAGTTTAGTCACTTAAATTATGTTTGGAGTTGTAGAGATACACCGCACAATAGGACAACAGTTTGCTATAGTAAAATGACTCCGTTTGAGTTGACTGCTGCCTAGTTAGAGGATGACCAAAATGTTTTATGTTTGTGTTTAAGCATCTTGCGATCTGAGTCATATCATAGACAGCAATACCTTATGGTTAACTCAGTCAGTCTCTCACCTTTTTAAAATATTTTTTACAGTATCCTCATCCAAACAAGAGAATGTGTGTTTCTTTGTTTGTTTTCCTGAATGTAAACAGTGGCTTAAAAGGAAAGTGGTATCACATGCTTCTGTCTCATAGTGAGGTTGCTGATGTTTCCAAGGGAAAGCAGTATGTCCTAAAATTATTTCATTTTCTAAGGGCCTTCAGTTACGGTGGACATTTATTTTTCAAGCTTTGATATCAATTACTGCATTGACTTTTGAATGTGGAATAATATTTGTTTGGCAAGTTGGCCATGCAGATACATTATATCTTGGTTTGTACTGTAAAGGACATTATTTGTGTCTATTTGGTATTTGAAAGGGACTTGTACAATGTTAGGTATGTCATAGAGGACATTACACAGTAAGGTCTTTATGACATTGTTATATTCTACTTAAGTTAAATAATTATTTTTGGAAATAAAACAAAAAAGCACATTAAGCAAAACATGCCAAAGCACTCACCTTAAACAATTAATGACTGTTTACACTTGCTTTGGATAATGTTACTTTTTTCTCTCTTTTGTGTTTTAAATTATATTCTGTCATGGTCATGTTTTTGTTGTATTGAGTGATGGAGTTACATAGCTAAAGCTTTATCTCTCCTGTGCACTACTCTGTCGACAGGCAAAATTAAAATTTTCATACATTGAAGAATGTAAAATATTGACAATACAGTTGTGCAACATTTCCCTAAAGATAAAGTATTGTTTGTGATTTTTAAAGCAGGACTGTCATTTTCTAAATGTTTGGAGCCTCTAATTTTGGGTTGTCAAGGAAGTTCTGTGGTTTGTATTTGTGGTAGGCTATATTGTATTATATTTACAAATAAACAAAGTAAATAGTTTTCTTGAACCATTGTCACATTCAATTTCATATTGCACTACACATTCATATTACGCTGTCAGTTTCTCTGTGGCTGATTGCACTCCCGAAGACATCCGTTTCTATTCCTTCAGCTTGTCCAAAATATTCAATCCCTCTACAAATGCATCCAGTGACATTAGAACTCTTCCAAGTCAGACAGATCACATTGCACAAGACTTCCTGAGCCGGAAGTTGTTTGGTGAAGAGCAGTATATCACCTGAAATAGCCCACCGACTCTGGTTTCAGTCTGCAGCTCTGCTCTAAAGTAGACAGGCCGTGTGACTCGTTGCCATGGACGCTGGGTGCCCTGGCGACGCTTGGAAATCTATTGTTACATAGTCAATGCCCTGTGTTCCACCGACCTCAGAACCTTGTTGTTAGAAGGTTTGGAGAAGCAGGTAAGGCTTCAGACTCCCCTTGTATTATCTTAACTATGTTTGCTTAGCAGACGCTTTCATCCAAAGCTACATAGATTTTATAATAGCATTAAAAGTAACACTTTGAAATAAAAAAGTTTTAAAAAAAATGAAAGTGAATTGTTATAAAAAAGTACTATACATACATAGTGTTAAATAGCTTACATGACATATAATAAAATATTGCTTTAAATTACATGTTTGGCACATAGAGGTAGATTTAAAAGATGTTTCTAGGAACGACTGATTTTGTACCTTTCTAGCACAAACTGCCAGGATCCTGTGTTTTGGGTGCCAAGACTGAAATGGACAATGGTTCATCTCGGTAGAGTCCTGGAACTTGCCCAACCCAAAGACCCCAAAACAATCTGGATCACTACACCATGGTATGTTTCTTAAGTTAAAACTTAAGTTGCTTTTACACTTCAGGTTTTCTTTAACATGCATGCGTGCATGTATTTATTTTGGTAAGCAGGCCCTCTCATTATCATTATTTCACAGGCATGTGAAATGGGGAAACCAGGAGCAAATTGTGCCAGTGTCCTTCGCTGCTCTGCATGCTGTTCCAACAGCAAGACTCATGGCACTGGCGAAGCCCAAGAAAGACTTCTCTGGATTGAGTGGGCTCTATCAGACCAGGTAGTGTGTGAGAGCGTCCACTGTACATTACATAGACATAGATTATATAGTGAGAAAGAAATAGCCAGTGATTGCCAGAAATGCCATTATTTGAAACATTTAGTGGTTTTCAAAAGTGGTCTGGGGCCCACTGGTGGTCAGTGAATGTATTGCAGATGTCCCTGAGAACTACATTCTAAAGTTTCACTGTGGGGATTTTCCTACAATTCCACAATCAGATACTTACAGGTTTCCTCTCTTTGTGACTTTATGAGAAAATGATGACTCATTATGAGGCTTCCTTACACATTGAATGATATATAATCAAATAAAAGAAGCCAACTGCTTATTTCCCCCTCGAGAGAAATTCATTTTATTAGTGTGGCTGAGACACGCCAAGATAGAACATGTCTTATCAACACAAAATGCCACTGGTGAGATAGTTGTGTGCCGTTTCCATAGCTACCCTGTATAGTTCCTGTATAATGAGTGTAACCATTAACACACAACCAACTCTAGTGCCTCGGCAGTAACTGTATCAGAATCAGCTGTGACTGTTAGGCCTACTACCGTGTCTCATATCAGCTCTATCAGCCCGGAAATGTGTCAGCAATAGCAGCAATAGCAGACACCACTGTGTGTGTGTTTGAACAGTTGTTTGAGTTACGGTTAGATTGCACTCTGCATGATCAGCTAAAAACAGAGCTACGCCGACAAACTTGACAGCGTGTTAATGATTCAAGGAAGTCATGCAATGGTTTATTTAAACAGAACCATTCAGTAAGACAACATCTGTCCTGCAGTCTTGAGGCATTCCTGTGCTCTCAACGTCTCCTTTTGCAAAGGGCCCGAGAGGAAGAGCATCTCCCTCCTAGGAGGACGTTGCGTCCTTCCTGCCAGGCGGACCAGTATGAACACATTGTGCGCCTGTCAGCGCCTAAGAGGAGATCCACCAGCTCCCAGGAAATGAGGTACATAAGGATGGGGAGGGGAGGGGTGGGGGTCACGCTTCTGGAAATGTGCTTTTTAACCCCAGCTGACGAAATGCAGCCAAATCATTTCAAAAGCGACAGGGGCGGGGCCACGTCTAAATTTAACCCCAGCAGAGTAGGAAGCCAATATTTTGACATCTGTTATTTCAGTAGTTTGCAGCAGGGAGTGCGGGACTGGCTGCCAAGACAATAGGCCCCATTGTCCACAGCCCATTCCCCCGGGGGAAGCTTGCACTCTGCCTCGGAAGTCTTTTTATAAGTCTGAAATCACCACACGCTGTATTTGTGTTCAGGTTTCACAGGGGACAGGCTTGGGGTCCTCGCGGCCCCTCGGACGCTGTGTTTGTGGTCAGATGGAGCGGTTGGGGGTTTGGCAGCAGCAGCAGCAGCAGAGTGGCGCTCCGCATCAGGGTGGTGTGGTGGGATGCTGCTGCTGCTGCTGCTTGCTGCTGCTGGAACCATAGCTCTTGAGTTCCTAAAGCATATCTTTAGGGATGATGTGTGTTCCACCATGACAGTGTGGTAGGCCACAGCTGGAACTGTGACCATAAGCAGCCTCCAAACCCTCTAGGTTCTTTAACCCCCGGCCTTGTTTGTGATGTTACACCTTACGTGTGTGTGTGTGTGTGTGTGTGTGTGTGTGTGTGTGTGTGAGTGTGTGTGTGTGTGTGTGTGTGCCCCTTCAGGCCTCCTCACACCATCTCCTGTGAGCACAGCTGCCCAATCTGGCACATCGACCCCGGAGTCAAGAGCGTCTATGTCTCACCACGCCTCAGACAACTGGCCAGTCCCAAGCCCCACCATCCCAGCTTCCAGAGCAACAAGGAGGTAAGACAACCTCCCTGTGAACAACCTCCCTCTGAGCTCTATTTATGACCTGGAAGTGTCGACACAAACAGCAGCATTAGCCATGATGATGTGACTCTCCTGAAAAAGAAGGGCTTTGTAGCACTGCGACAGGTACTTGAGCTATGTGTCAGTCACAGAGCCTGTGTTTTGTCATATCAGTGCTCTGGTTTTTCCCCAAGAGGCACCACACATTGCATGAGATAGATAGGGTTTGTTTTGGAGTGTCTCTGTGTTTGGTTTTTTAGACCGTGGAGACGTACATCTCAAGCACGGCTAAAACTGCACAGACCACGTCGAGGCTGGATCTGCTGTCTCTGTCCAAAAAAAGAGAGAACGGGATGTTCTATGACAGAGGACACCCTGAGCGGCCTATTTGGCTGGTAAGTGACAATCAAAATAAAGAAGGAGGCAAGTCGAGAATATCTTCTTGACCGCAAGAATTTTCGCAAGAATGTAAAATGATTTGGATCCCACATATAATCTCATGAAATAATTTGGGTTTGACTGGTCATTTTTTGAGGACTGTTTTTGAAAACGTTCATTTTGGAGGACGTGACTGGTGTTGTTGTGGGCATCTGCAGGTATCAAAGGAAGCAATAAACGCCAAGGCCAGTCCTCGGGTCGCGGAGCTGTCGTTGCCCAAGCTGCTTGCCAAGGACTACCTTCCTCCGAGGGATCTTGTTTTGAACGCCTGAAGAATATAAGCCTTGTGGAAGCCCTCTTGTACTATCAAAATGCAAAAGAGGTCTGAAAAGAAATACTGAAAAAAGAAGGGTGTGATCAAAGACAGAAATAAAAGCTCTCTGAGAACTACACAAAGGGCCTCCAGAGCAGTCTGTAGCGTTTCCCCTTCGCATCCATAAAACATCAGGGCCTCCTGGACAACACTGGCCACGTCTTGTCCTCTCCTCTCTGCTTTTGTAATCTGGCTCCTCAGACTTTTACTTGGAGCTCTCTCTCTCTCCTGTGTTGTCAAGCGAAACTGATGTATTACATTGTCTTTAGCATACAGCCAAACCAGTTCGGGCTCACTTAACCCGCCAGGGTTGTTTTCCCATTCGTTACCTTTGAGTGTTCATCTTTCCGAAAGGGCCCCTCTACGCATTCCCTTAAATCTGTGAACAAGATGCTATAAAACCGTCCACATCTGCATTACAGTCCCGTTAGTCTGCTCCGTGCTCAGTTGTTGTTGTTGGTACAGTGGATCAAGGCCGTACGATCACTTAACATAACACTGGATTCAAAGCATCATTTTTCTAAGCGCGCTTATTCGCTCACTCTGTTAGACTTCATGTAAAGTCTCTCTGAAGTTCAAGAGCGCTGTGCCGCCAGAGGTTATATGATCTAGCCGCTCTGATCTCCAATCCCACTGTAATCCAGGTTTCTGTGGGAGTGCACGTGTGCAGTGGGCGAATGCTGCAGGCCGGCCGCGTATATATCAAAGGGTTGATAGGATTTAGATCCCCATAGGAGGTGGACTGCGGGTGTGTTGTGTTGTGTTGTGGAAGGGGATGGAGGTGTGTGTGTGTGTGTGTGTGTGTGTGTGTGTGTGTGTGTGTGTGTGTGTGTGTGTTGGGGGTGCTGTTTGGTGGCAGGAGGAACTGGCTGCTGAAAGGAGCCAAGAAAGGATTGGCCGCAAAGGGCCAGACCTTAATAATATCCGGCGCCTCACTCCGTGTAATCCAGGATCAGCCAACAACGATCATGACCTGGTCCTGGTGACAAGAGATGGAGCAGGTTTTGTATGTGATGTCCTTCAAGGACTGGTCTGTGGTCAGTTGTATTGTTTGCTTGTGTTGGTGGATGTCAGATTCAAAGACAAGCGGGTTGGTAATCAGTAACTTCAGGTTTCAGGTATAACCGTTTCCATGCCAACTGTTCCCATGGGATCTTTGCCCCTAGATGGGGTTCACTGGTTGTGTTGGTCACTTACCGTAACAGCAGCTTGTGCCATCAACAGCTTGCCAAAGGGAGGCCTTTCATGGCTTGTCAGGTGATTCTGGCAGATAGACATTAACAGACAGGTCTAGAATGATCATGTTGTTTCCACTGACCCCTTTTTGTTTAACTTAGCTTGTGTGGACACTGAAAGTTCATGAAGGATGAGCAGTAATCAAAAGCTCTCACATCACTTAGTTCTGACCAATCACTGGCTATAATAACAAGTCTTGTTTGGAGTCCAAGGTTGGTGCAGATGTGCTCAGTTCCTGTTTTTTGATCTAATCTGTGCACCAGATGGTTTCCCCGTGTTCCAGAATCATGCAAAATACTCATGCAAATACACTTCCTATTATCAAATGGGAATTTGCACAGGCCTCGTGTATTGGAAGTAAAACCCTCTACAACTGTGCAAGACAGCACCTCATATTTTTTTGTTGATACTTTCTTTGGAAGCATGTGAGGTACAGTAAAAGTGTCCACTGGCCTGAGGAGTGTTCCTATTTGGAGGCCTGCAACTGCTCAGGGTTAAATAAGGTTGACCGGTATGCGAGAGTAAACTTTATGTGGATCACTGACCACTATGTTTTGCCATGTTTTGCAGGTCTCGCACCAGCTGTTGAATCAAGTAAACAGAAATAGTGCCCGTTAGTGACCGTCTGCTCTTCAGTAGCATCCAGTAGCAGTAACAGACATGGCCCACCGGACTCGTAGGCTAAATCAGTGCTATTGCTCGCTGCCTGTCTTAAATCGCAGGGTGACAAATTCCTCGGATGTCTGTGGGTTCGTCGTGGCAACAGACAATTCCCTTGCCAATTATAATTCTGTACACAAGACCATGAGTCTGACAAGCCTGGAGACCCATTACTCAAATGAACTCCAGTTCACCCATGATAACACTAGGCCAATGACACATCGCTAAGCATGTTTTTGAAAAACACTTTATTCTATTTTTAAGCGGCACATCAACAGCTGAGGTCTTTTGGGTGAATAAGGGGTTATTTGTTTTGTTTATGCATTTAATTCGTGGCTATGCCGTTCCCATGACTATCATCATTATGCAAATGATGGTGAGTTGGTAGTATGTCAAGCATTCAATGATCTAAACACTGACACGCCCAACGGAGAGGACTAAGAATGTTCATCAGTTGCTTTTCATTTCAATGTGTTTCTTTTATTTGCAGCACAGCTGCATCTGGGGACGTAATTTTTTTTTTTTTTTTTTCCACAAACTGTGAAAGCATATTTACCAGTCAATTGGGCAACAGTCCTGTGGGCTCGCGCTTACAACACTCCATTCATTGGGCTCCCTTTAAATGTAAACATGTTTGTTTTTCCTCACACCCCAGTCAAACGGGAAAGAAAGAAGAACATGTACCTGTGTTTAGGACATTCCAAAGTTACAAGCTCAGGAGAAGTTCTTCCACCTCTACACGTTTCAGAACAAGAAATGTTGGTTGGTTGGGTCTCTATTTCTCAGTCAGTGTATATTTTGGCATGCAATATTTATATCCTCTTTATATCCTCTTCCACTTCAGCATTATTCATTAATCTTTCAGATATATTCTAGTCAGTTTTCCACTGGTGAATAGATGCTACTTTTATCAGCACACACATCATACCAATTGTGTACCTGATCAATTGTCTGTCTTTCCTCTGCCTTTGAACAGCACTGCACTCATTAACCTTCTTATCGCAGACTAATCTGTCAAAACACAAGTCATCTCTCAACATTTTTAACACACACACACACACACACACACACACACACACACACACACACACGCGTGCACATGCATACACACACACACACACACACACACACACACACACACAGCTCCAATGTCAGCGCTCAGATACCTGAATACTTCCCTGTAGGCAACTGTAAATATCTGTTAACAACTAAATCTATGACATGTTTGTGGATCCATTTCAAACCATCAATATAACGAGTATAGAGACTGAATATATTTTTATTTATGTAAACGTAATATTAGCACAACACAATCTAAATAAAATAACATAACACAACACAAATGTGACTTAACGTACACTTCACATTTAGCATATTCGACTCTGATATAAAATAAGGTAGGGGGCAAGGAGAGGCGTCCAGCTTCTGGGCAGCGTAGACCAGATAGCCGCAGCCCTTAGAGGGTGGAAGAGATGGAGACAGAGGAGATGGGACTCTTTCTTGGGAAAAGAGAAGAACGACTCCTTTTCCTCAGTCCTTCACTGATCCCAGTTCAGCCGGCAGTCCTTCTGCCTGTCTCCACAGAGCGTTGCGTAGCCTGAACCATTTCTGTAAGAGATAACAGCCACAGGGAAACAGGAGTCAGTGAAAGGTTGAGGGCTGATACTGAAGGGAGTCGTATTGAAACAGCTTTATCATATTACAAGCAAGACTGGTGGGAGAAAACGCTGTGTTGATAAACAAAACATGCAACGAACGCCTTGGAAATATATAGCAATAGCAAATCCAAATTCTTGTGGGATGATATATGAAAGGTGTCTCTGTTTCAATAATTTTGCCATTAAGTCTGGTCTTTAGTTTTAGGTCTTAAGTCTCTGAAAGGTGTCTCTGTTTCAATAATTTTGCCGTTAAGTCTGGTCTTTAGTTTTAGGTCTTAAGTCTCTTTCGAGTGATGTGACTGGAACAACATTGCCCAGCTGAGGAGAGGGGGTTTAAGCAAGTGCTTTTGTGTGCTTGATGTGCAGACTTCATCCTGACTGAGGCAACTCTCTCGTGGCTGATCGTTGCAGATTTAATCGGACTAAGACCCTGGCAGCCAGGAGCAGACCCTGAGGCTCCTCAAGGGCCGCTGTCAACCCAAACACCTCGTTTGAGAGCTCAGTGCTAAACAAAGGACCAAGGCAGGAGGGATAGGGGGGGGGGGTAGGGGGGGACAGAAAAATACTCAACAGGGGCACAGTGGCCCCTCTGTGGCTAGGAAACAGAAGCTGTACTCTGTCAAAGAAAGAAAGTGAGAGAGGGAGGGAGGGAGAGAGGGAGCAAGGGAAGGAGGGAGGGAGGTAGGGTGGGAGAAAGAAAACAGACCAAAATGTGAAAAAGGCAAAGAGAGGGCGTGCCATGGGGTGGGTCAGGGTGTCTACTTCTGCCTTAAGCTAATGTCACACTCAACTGCTTTCCTCCTTAGATTTATAGTCATGGCCTTACTTCATGTATATGATCCTGGGAAAATCTTAAAGGTCTGAGAGAAATCTTGTCCCATATCGGTGACGTCTGTTGTTTAGGGGCCTGCCTGCTGTTGCACTCTGGCTCATGCATCTCCCATGGCGATGCCACACCATTGTGCGCACCCCTGTTCTTAACATTGGCCTCAAGATGCCCCTGCAATAAGCATCCATATCCCCCACAACACCCCTAAATGGTGCCATTGGCATTTGGCAGTTACCTCGGTTGGCTGTACCACGTACCATCAATGGATGCCAGTGAACTAAGAGCTCTTAATGGGCCTTGAAATATGAAACAAATCCATTCAGATTTTGGTTTGCATTTGAATGCTGATGATGCAGTACCATGACCAGCTTCAAAAACAAGGTGGAGTTGTTTTTCAGTAAAAGTAGAAAATCCACGCACATCCTATTCAACCTGGGTGCCGGAACTTCAAAAAAGGCCATTCAAAAAAGGATAAAAAGTCCGCACACCAGTATAGCTCCCAGTGATAATTTATTGAAGCTTCAATAAATTATCACTGGAAGCTATACTGGTGTGCGGACTTTTTATCCTTTTTTGTATGGAGTTGTTTTTCAGGCCTACATGTTCACGTGTGTGCTCTTTATCAAGGAGCAGGGCATCTGAAGCTGGGTACCCTACCTCAACATTGTTTTTGTATAATAAATCTCAAGGTAGATAATCCTTCACACATAAACTTACTTCAGTCCTTGAACAAATGAAAGTGAACTTCACACAGGGCCAGAAAAGAAATGAATGAACATTTCAGATAGAGACTGTATGGCTCACACCTTAAACACCTTACATCAGGCACATCTGACCTCTGTCATGAATAAGTAAATAAATAAATAAAGAGCATACGTGTGCTGACAAGAGGCCTGTGTTGTTTTGTCTGCAGCGCACCATGCAACAGTGGCAAGTATGACTAGAGGGGCTTGAAATGAATCATGTGGGACATCCTCGCGGATTTAGTGTTGTGCATTGCTGCCCAATGACAACTCCTCAGACAGAAGATCCTGTGACTCACAGGATGAAATCACTGGACATCGTTGGGCTGCACATACTGCGAACGGGCCTTAGTCATATATAATAAGCCCTCACCTTTAAGGCCAAACCCTCGCCATTCAGACTTGTTTTGATCCGACACCAGTAACCATAGACAACAGTAGCAGTGAATCAAGCCTCTTGCCAGGCTGGGCTAGCAAGCTCCCTGGCTGGAGGCCAAGAACTCTACCTCACCCCTGAGCTCCAATGCCCAGTCTAAATTGGCCAGGCATCCCCCACCTTTGTGTACTCACAATGGCCATGTCCATGGACTCTTTTTTTTCACTATTGAGGAGCATGATCTGGCAAAACCGGTTTGTTCCTCGTTCTGCGTGTCACCTCCCAGTTTGTTAACACATGTGTTTCCAGACGCTTCCATAGCCCCAGTATTCAAACAAGGTGAAGCGCCAACTCTGCTCCAGGCCATAGGGTGGATGCATTGTTCACACACATTTACACACCAGCACCACCCTAACAAAATTTGCCTTGTAAATGAATGCTATTCTTTGGTCGTTGTCACAGGATCATTCAGTTTTTCATCTTGTCAGCAACACCCAATACATAATGGTGTATGGATAACTACTTCAGCCTTGTACTGTACATATGCAGACCTACCAATACAGAAAAGGATAGGCCTATCTCAATGATCCCTCATATGGAGAACTTTCAGCCTCATACAAACCACAACCACTAGATGCTAAGCCGGCCCATTTCATAATGTTATCAATGAGTCAATGGTTCATAAGAAGCCTGTATATTTTGTGTTGACATCACATCTGCTGTAGAATGAGATCATGTTTTCTCTGAATGAAGACCTTAATATAGTCAAGACAGTTCTGACGTGATAACATTCAACTAGGTGCGGCTTATATGACTCAGTTGAGAGCAGCACACTCCCAATATCACCTCAAACTGTGACATTCCAGGTGACTTACCACAACAAAATTAATTGTGTCCAGCGTCAGGATTTGCTGGCACAAACTTCGTCACCTCATTATTTTGGCGACATGACGGATAGTATGGCATGGGAATTACAAAAGGCAGAAGAGACGCCTCTCTCGGTGTGCGTGCGTAAACGTGCGTGACCATTGGTAATCGCACGCGACTCCCTCGCTGTCTCTGTTGACATCGACGTCAGAAAGCCAGTGAAATAGCAGCGCTCAGCCTGTCATTCTACCGAACTACCTAACGTGTCATTCATCTGAATTATCTGGTAGTTTCTTTTCATGTCTGCAATGCCCAAGCGATTAATCAGCATTCCCTGACAGTGTAGGATAAGTTCTGAAACACACACAGTGTTTGTTCAGTGGCGCAGAATAGTTTGCTGTGAGGCACTCAAAGCATAGACACGGAATATCGCCAGCACATTTGCGAGAATACTATTTGTTGCGAGAACTGAGTTTACAGTTTTTTTAAACAGCACCTGGATATAAAGGCTAGGCTACTTGCATTCAAGTTGTTATCCAACTATTAAAATGTATAATGAAAGTGTGTCGCTGACACATTCTGAAACAGATCTGCCAACATGTTCAGAGGAAATGATTAAAAGTAGGTGACATCTTCTAGCCCACGGGTTCCTGTGTTAAGAACACAAACATCTCACTAAATGATAAAAAGGCGGTAGTGTACTCACAGCTGTATCCTCCTCAGACAAGCCGCACTCCGCAGCTATCAGCATGAGCGTCGTCTCATCTGGATGCTTAGTGACTTTAGTGAAGTTCTCCTCCAATACTTTGATCTGGTCCTCTGCGAGTTGCATTCCTATTTCTGAAGCCATGTCCTCTCTCTCGTAGAAGATTGTCAATATGTTCTCTGGAAGTTTGCTGAATCAAGCTGTAACGGGCAATTGAGTGAGTCAGGCGGCGCTCAGTCGAAGTTCACATTCAAATGATGAACAGGCAGAGTGTACAAGTAAACAACAGCGTCCACGAGGAAATGCAGTGGATAAGAGCAAATAGCAAGTCGCTCGGCAGCAGCAGCCAGTACGAAACAAGCGAACAAGTAGTAGGGTGAGTCCTTTTCAGTCAGGACCGTGTGAAAGACCAGCGCTGCAAATAAACGTTAGTGGGTGTGTTTGGAGGGAGGGAGTATGTGTGTGTGTGTGTGTGTGTGTGTGGCGGGGGGGGGGTGTTACACAGTACCCAGTAACCACCCTCTTCCACTAAAAGAGAATCGTTACACTTTACGCAACATTACAATGTTGCTATCCAGACCTTTAGTCTTTGGCGTCTAAGCAAAGAATATTCTCTTCTTATTGGGAGCAAAAACTTGAAAACTTTAATTAAAGCGCTCTGCGCTCTGGCTCTACCTGTCTGTCTCTTGGATCCAACTGCCGCAACAGGTCTGGTTATGATGTAACATGTGCGTTGTCATCGAGCAGACAATCATATGTTCTCATAAATTGATATTCTTGTAGATTTCTTCAAGATCATCATTTGATCTTAGAGAAGAGGTGCTAAAGAGTGTTGATTACATCAGAAATTCAGAATCATGCCAATCTAGGTTGTAGGCTACATAATAAAGTTTGGTAATAGTTCACTCCATGTACATATCTATGGTTCACTCGGTCCACACGTCATTACCTAGTCTAAGGTCTAAGGACTGAAAGTGTCTTATCACTGTCAGTATATAGGCCATAGTGCCTTTTAAATTATCTTATCAATTAAGCCTACTGTTAAGTGTGGTTTAATGTGGTAAGTGGATAGTTATAACAAGTTCTGCCAGTCTTGAGTAATATTTGGCTATGGAAAAAATAGCAATGTTGGTGGCTAACCAAAGTTGGCAAAGTTAAAGTTATTCAGGGCAGTAAGATAAAGGTCGTGCCATTTATTCAAGTAGTTTCAATCACATTGAAATTTGGAAAATTACCTCGAATGCAATTGGATTCAAAGCAGTAACTGAAACATATTTTTTTTCAACTCAGTCTTATGTTTGTCTTGTGATGTTTGACATGGCGTTTACCCAAGTGGTGAATTGAATTAATTTAAGAAATGCTCAGAAATCTGTTTAGTCTGTCTCACTGCAACTGAACCCAAGATTTTCTCACTGTGACATACAAATTACATTTGTATTTTAATGGGAAAGAGCAGTAAGATTGTATAAAGACAGTAGCCTAACAGAGTTGATTGTGTTTACATTCAAGACTCTCCCAGTCTTTCGGAGCAAACATATAGGTTTTCCCATATCATGTCCTTTAACCTCAATATACATTGTTTTTTAGTCTTACCACTTACAAATACAAATGCAGAATCGATAAATAGTAAAGTGCACCATCAATCTTCGGCACTACCGTTGACAGAGCCATTAGGTCTCTTTGGCATGAAAATTGCACCCTCTTGCAGTAATGACTGACTACAAATATGGGTATGTCAATCCAAAACATGCTGCCACGTGCGACTGTATGAGGGGCTTGTGTCCTTAAATACAACATCTGACCTTGACCTGTCTTGGTCTCTATAGGACAAAGCTGCAAACATTTCTTCTAATACAGTATGTGCATTTGAACCCCACACATTTCTGTAATTGTACAAACATGAACCCCTACTCTCTCTCTCACACACACACACACACGCACAAACAACATGTTCCTGATTTAGGTAGCAATGACTGACAGTGATTGGGCCTACACACCCAGAAAATCTTTCACAACATTGTAGTGAAGAAAATCATTTTCATTGTGGAACTTGTGACAAAAATGAGGAAATATTTATTCTGGTGAATTGTGAAATATAGCATAGGAGTTGGTGATGTAAAGGATTTTCCATAGGCTGTTGCCGAAACCAAGCATTCATATTGCTCAATATATAGTTGGCAGTACAACAGATGGGCAGGACTCAAACCTCCCTCTGACTTTCAATCACTCTCTCTCTCTCTCTCTCTCTCTCTCTCTCAAGCCCTCTCTGTCTCTGTCATACACTCACACACACACACACACACACACACATACACACATGCATGCACGCACGCACACACACACACACACACACACACACACACACACACACACACACACACACACACACACACACATACACGCATACATGCATTCACATACACATGTGCACGCATGCATGTGCGCATGCACACACACACACAAACACAGGCACAATTCCGTTAGAATGACCAGAAAAGAAGCCAAAACATTTGAGACCCAAAGCCACACACCCAGATGTTTTTACAACTGGGCCACGTGAGCGCGAGTGAGTCCTCACGCTGGAAAAGAGAGGAAATGGAAGCCCATCTGTGATGTACAGATATGGATATGTAGTACTTATACATTTCTTGCGCCCCTTGGAGACAGGAGCAAAAGGGCCCATATGCTTCCCCCTTTTCCCTCGTCATAACCCCACCCACCCACACAAACACACACACACGCTCACACAAGCATGCACACACACGTACACACACAAACACACACACACACACACACACAGACACAAACACAAACACACACACAAGCATGGGGGGCTTGTACAGCAGGACAGCCCCTTGCCTTGTTTCCATTACTATACCTCCTCCTCCTAGTAGCCTCCAAGGAGCACAGAGTCAGTTATTTGAGGAGACTTTGAGGCAGACCAGCAGGCACATGGCTCTTATATAAGCCTCCTCCTCCTGCTCCTGCTCCTCCTCCTCCTCCTCCTGGTCTTCCTACTCTCCAGCTCCTCCACTCCATCTCCAGTCTCTCCCCGCAAACCCCCCCACCCCCCCTCCCTGAGAAGCCAAACACATCTGGAAATCAAAATCAAATTCGCCTGGAACCCAGGAGAGGAAACAAGGCTCCTTGGTTATTGAATCTGCGGCCGGGGCGGGTGAGGGAGGGAAGGAGGGAGGCATCGGAGCCCAGTGACGGTCGTTCCTGCTCTCCCTGTGGCACACTCTCTCTTACACGCTGCTGCGCCGGAAAACATTAACCATGCGTACACTCACACACACACACACACACACACACACTCACACACACACACACACACACACACACACACACACACACACACGTTGGTTGGAGTTTTAACAGCAGCTACTGGTTTCCTGTGGGTTAACGGATACAGTCAGGGATGGCCTTTCGTATTCACAAGGAGGCGTGCGTACTGTGCGTGTGTATGTGTTAAGGTGGCTCAGATGAGGAGCCAACATTGTGAGGAGAACAAGCAGGATGTCTGTGGCCAGAGAGGGGATTTATTCCCTGTGATGTCAAGACCGGGGTCCTCTTTCGGAAAGTACTTCCTGTCTCAAAATGAGAGTTGTTGTTCCAAGTTTGGTGATGTTCGCCAAGTGTAACAAGGCTCTAAGCCTAAGCCACAATGAGAATAATTATCATATGACTCGATGTTATGCTGAAAAATTGTTAACACAAGAGACACTCCTGGGTCCTTTAGTATATCAAAGGACGAGGTTTAAAGCAGTGCAGAAATGTGTAGGGAATAAATCTGAGGGGGAAAAACGGAGCTACTATTGTTCCATCTGGTCAACATGCATTTAAATCTGCCTGGCTAGGGAGAAATATGATATTTTCTGAGAAAGAAGAGTGCGGAGTTGATAAAAACGCTGCCTGTCAGCATGACAGGGGAGGTGGGGCCTGCCAACCCGCTCGGCGGGAGCTCCTTTCAAACCCGCCCTGCGTGAGGCTCCAGCTTTCACAAAGTCCTTCCCCTCACCGAGAGGAATGCTCATCAAAATAAACTCCCGCCTCCCACCCTCTCTCTTTATCGCTCTCTCTCTCTACTCCTCCTCCCACCCCTCTTTATCACTCTCTCTCTCCCCCTCTCTCTTTATCATTCTCTCTCTCTCCCTCTCTCTCTTTATCATTCTCTCTCCCCTCTCTCTTTATCACTCTTTTTCTCTCCCCTCTCTCTTTATCACTCTCTCTCTCTCTCTACTCCCTCCTCTCTCTCTCTCTCTCTCTCTCCCCTTCCCCCCCCCCTCTCTCTTTCTCAAACATCAGATGGGGGCTGATTGTTTGCCTTTGAGCGATGTCGAGCTGCAGGAAAGCTGAACAAATACAGTGTTTCACGCACAGCCCTGGGATCCCGCCGCGATGAATGGGGGGCTGCTGAGTGATGATGATGTGCATATGATGGCACAGAAACACGGGGCCCGCTGCGGTCCGACGCTTCATGGACGCGCCAATGTCATGTGCCGAGGCACGAGACCGTGACAAGGCTGAGTGCATTTCCGAATCAAAGTGTTGTCAGACAGGCCTACGGTGTGCAACAGCACAACCATAAAACCATCTAGGTTGTGTGAGTTTGTAAATGTATATATGAGTGTGTGTGTGTGTGTGTGTGTGTGTGTGTGTGTGTGTGTGAGAGAGAGAGAGAGAGAGAGAGAAAAAAAGAGACTGTGTGTGTCAAGGGAAGGTTAAGGTCTATTAACCCCTGATAAGCGCTTGTTTAGAAACATGTTCCTCATTCACTTCTAAGTGTTCTTCACGGGAAAGGCAAAGGAAGGAGCAACAGTCTTCCAGGCCCCCTCCCCTGTGCATAGAACATTCACTCTGACGACAAATACTACTATCTGCGACATTTCCTGCTCAACAATACCCAATTGTTTGCTCATAGGAAATGCATCAACTTAAGAATACACCTTGAATCCTGATGGCTTGTCAGCCTATCTTAAGAAAATAATCTCTCAGAGTCGAGACAGCTTTCTGACGATAGGCCATATGTGGGACATGGTTGGCTGAAGGGGGCGCAGAGAGAAGAGGAGAGATTTATCAGCAAAACTACTGCTTCAGATCTGATTTTATACATTCCAGGCACAACAGACCGAGAAACAAAAAAAAAGTCCAAAAATCTTTTTGGGCCTTCTTTCTGGGAAAATGCAGTCATTCAACTCGAGGGGAAAGGGAAACAGTGACATCATGGCCATGAAAATATCAAAGACGGTTTGTAGTGGAAAGAGCAGGCTTGTGGAAGTGGGTGTGGGTGTGGGCAGTGGCCAGTCTGCTGTATGTGAGGTTAAACATAGCTTGCTAACATGTGAGAGAGTTTGTTTGTTGCTACAGACTCTGGCAATTGTGTTGCAACACCTAACAAACCACACGCACCACAAGGGTGGAGATGAAGATGATAGATGGTGAAGAAAACCCCTTCGCTTTATGTGTGTGTGTGTGTGTGTGTGTGTGTGTGCTGCACAGTATGCATTCCTATGCAATGTGCGCATATGTTTGTTTAGAAGTGTCTGTGTACATGGGAGGAAGAGGCTACCTTTGTCTGTGTGTGTGTCGGTGTCTGTGTATTTATGAGTTGCATAATGTGCATTCCTACGTACAGTATGTGTATATGTTTAAAAGTGTCTGTGTGCATGGGTGTGAGAGAGGAAGGGAGGCAACCTTTGAATGTGTGTGTTTGTGTGTGAAAAGAACAGATAAAATCAGAGATAAGATTGAGTCTTGTATCTTTATGTGAATATAAGATAAACAAGCCCGTCTCTGTGTGTGTGTGTGTGTGTGTGTGTGTGTGTGTGTGTGTGTGTGTGTGTGTGTGTGTGTGTGTGTGTGTGTGTGTGTGTGTGTGTGTGTGCCTCTACTCTCAGACATTCTGAGCATATATTTTACCAAGCAGCTACTGCTCCGTTCCTTCTGTACCATATTACCAATTTGCATGGGTTAATACACGATAAAAACTCTGGGCACGCATACCCAGCCCAGTGGACACATTGACAGTAACGGACACTGCCTGGCCCGAACACAACGACTAAACTGTTTCCATAAGGACGGACTGGCTCAGAATGCTCTGGGTCTGAGGCCCAGAGAACAATTTTCCCTGGTAAAAAAGCAGAGGCCAGGCTGAATAGTTGGAGAGTGGAGAGGCTTGCAAAATGGGCCCACGAGGCCCCTTGGAGCCTGAGAGAAGAAAGTGGAACGCCTCATTAGTTAATTGTATATTTGCAGAGCATTTAGTGCATCACAGCTCAAAGGCACTCTTGTGTTTTTTTTTTTGTCTACCGTGTAAGCAACTTCCTGTGATTAAGCCCCCCCCCCCAAAAAAAAGAATGAGAAGAAAAAAGAACACAAACATTCACACTATTGTGGTAATGGTGCGTTTTGTTTTTTTTGCCTGAGAAACACTGTAGCAATAAGTAGCGTGTCATTGCAAAAACACTCAGAAATGTTCATTTCTATTTTTTTTTTATGTGCCTGAGAGCACAAGGTTTAGCCCTATTACAGAGATCAATATCTTTTAACAGAGAGAGAGAGGGAGAGATTTGTTTTGAAGTCTCTGAATGCTACGTCAGCATTTAAGTCACACTAATGTTGCTGCAGAGAGAACCGGTAATAACAGTAGTCCGGGTCGGTTATATTTTTAGCATCAGCTAGGGGGGGTAATTGCAATGCATTTAGCAGCGCATTGGACAAGTCAAAATTATCTGTTCAATTTCCTTGTCCAAGTCAAAGCAAACAAGGCATAATCCCAGGCATTTCCACAGACACACAGCTTTCCCCTGCCCACAAGCCCTCACAACCATCTACTCATCTGAGAGAAATCAGTACAGGCATCCAAATTCCCTTAACGTGCCAGATGGGAAATAATGACATATACATACAATTACGATATTATATAATTACATATATATACACATGTTGTTATTCATTTTCTTTTATCTGTGGAAGCAGTAGTAAGTCCCTGTGGCACATGCCGTTGACATGATGGGAGAATTTAGTATGTTAGGCTCTGGGAGCTATGGCGTAGTAATTATCCCAGCATTTAATTAAGTGCAGGTGGGGTATCGCACGAGAAAGCCACTGGGGCCAAGCAAACATGGCTTCCCCACGTGGCCCATGCAGTACACACACGCAGTGGGAAGTTGCCTGTGGCCATGGCTGATCTGCTGAGGATTCTTCACCACGAGAGAAGCCAGCGGCCGACTAGACCAGACCAGACCGGCCATCTTTAAGGCCCACACACCACTTCTGAGAGAAAGACTATTTGAAATGGGGGGAAAGGCCAACTGTTGATGTGTAGCCTATGTCTCGGTGATCACAGTTTCACATTTGTAGTTTAATTTTTTTTTTTTTTTAAAAGTCAACAACAGGAACCTGCAGCCACACAAGCAAAACCCCTCTACTGCACACAAGCATCAATTGCAAATCCCTTGCATACGTTGCGCGAGAATCTATTACATCATGCTCTGTTGTGGCAATATTATTAATCACTAATATTAGCACTCCCACTGTTAATACAAATCACTGCAGCTTAAGCTATGACTTTAAAAGTATCCTCCACATCCTCCAACAAGCCTCATGATTCATGAGCCATTGTGTTCCTGTCATAGCCTCCTCTTGACATGTGGCTGACTCATGGAGCATGTTCACGCTGTGACCTCATGGCTCACTCATGCTGCCAAGAACTGTGTGACGGTGATACTCCTTTTCAGTGACATGACACCTCACACACACACACACACACACACACACACACAAATCTTGATTACACAAATCTTGATTACCGGTACATTTAAACTCTCATTAGGATTGGTCAAAGTGTGTGAACATCAATAATAATAATAATGATGATGACAACATGATCTCTTTTTTTCCATTTTAATCAATAAGCTGGTCATAAATTATAGCACATAAAATATGTTCTGTTTTTCCTCTTTTTTTTCTCCTCCCCCCTCTCCTCCCCGCATTTCCCCATTCCAAGAGTTACAAAGTGGGTAGCAACTTGTGGCGGTTGGTGTCTGTCTCTGAAAACAACAGAAAACAAAACGTGGAACCGTTGACGGGGGGACAGTACTGCAGCTGGAGAGACCAACACACATGGTTCTAGGATAAAGCAGAGGGGGAGGAGGAGGAGGCCTGGTGTGGGTTGCAGGATGGATTTGTCATTTTTTTGTTGTTTTTTTTGGTTCCCCGAAAGTGATCTGCGATAATTTGCCTACAACTCCAAAAACTCATTCTCGCGTGAGAGTGTGTGTTTGTGCCGCAAAAACGTGTGTGTCAGTGTGTCCTAAAAACAAACAAACAAAGAAACAAACAATCAAAATAACAAAAAAATCAAATAAGTTAGAAAGTGTTGAAATGATGTGAACATCTCATGGTGATGTGAAGGGGTAGTAGAAAGAAAAGCAAAAGGGGGAGGGGGGAGAGGGGCTAGAACTAGGACGTGAGGGGTTAGAACTAGGAGACAAGGGGTTAGAACTAGGAGACAAGAGGTTAGAACTAGGAGACAAGGGGCTAGAACTAGGAGCTGCACGGGAGTGTTTAAAAGATGAAGGGGGCGCAAGGGGAGTTAGGAAATCTTTCCTTCCTCAAAGTCACTTCCTGGTTGGAAGGGGGGGGGGGGGGGCGGTGATTAGGTAAGGGGACGTTTCCTCTTGGGGGCAGGGGCAGGTAGGAGGTGGGGGGGTCAGTAGAAGTGGATGAAGGAAACATGATGGTGGTGGTTAGGGGGATGGGGGAGGGGGGAGGGGGCGTGCCGGGGTGAGGTCCAGTGAGCCGTCCCAGAGCTCTGCTTGGTCTGCTCCACCTCAATCTTCACCTCCATCTTTGTTTGTACCGTTTCCATCTCCACTCGCCACAGAAACGTTAACAAGGGGAAAAACAAAGTCATTGGCAGGGTTTCTTTTTTTCCTCTTCTCTTCTTTTCTCCTCTCTTCCCATGAATGTCTTTCTCAGTGTCCTTCCCCAGTTCTCCTGCCACAACCTAACCATCTCCTAAACTAAAGTCCCCCTCAGGTAGAGAAGGGGCTTCCTGCTAAACATGTGCCTTGTCAACTAGGATTTCAAACGCCGCAGAGAAATGGTGGGTGGGCAGGTGGGGTGGAGGGGTGGTCGGGGCAGGACAGAGGAGAGGAGGGGGGTAGTTAGATCGGGTGAGAGGGGGTGTGTGTGTGCGCGTGGGTGGCCTCGGTCTCTGTGTCTGCTCCGCCT
>NC_085014.1:16190541-16240541 GCF_963854185.1 Sardina pilchardus | reverse complement strand
GCCAACGGTTTGTCTTCTTGAACACGTTATTCTTAGCCACTTCCTTGACTTGACACCTGCGGTTTTCAAGACGATGCCCACGGCACAGTAGTGAGAAATCACAATGTGCCATGCTGTGCACTTTTTGACAGGAAATTTCGCCCACAATATAGCTGAATAACATTCAAGTCCTTAAATGAGTTTATCTTAACATAAGCACCTCCCACGACATTTCAAGAGTGTGGGAACCCTGACAAATGTCCCCACTTGAATTTATTTGTCAAAAGCTACAAACAGCCTCCAGTACTCTAGAACCTCATGGGAACCCTTGAGGCCAAACGGTTCTCATCTCTGGAATCAAATGAAGCAGTTGCACGCACACGCTCAACAAATCTGTTCATGGGTTGCATCGGGTCCCTTGCCACAGGTGTATCAATCAAACACCACGCAGTCTGCATTCATAATCTGTGTGCTTGATTTGATACACCTGTGGCAAGGGACCTGATGAAACCCATGAATAAATGAAAAGAAAAAAATGTGTACCGTAATTTCCCAACTATTAGCCGTGGGTTATACATTGATTTTGCAAAATTTCTTCAGCTATGAGGTTAATACACAAGGTCAGTTAATATGGTATTAATATGGTTTTGTTTATTTTAGCTTGCATAAAACACTTTCCTGCGGCTTGTACACAATGCGGCTAATATGCGGGAAATTACTGTACATACAGTATGAGAAGTCTTAAGCACAAATGGAATCCAATGGAGTAATCACATATGCACTTTTAAATCACACAACAACATATTTGACTGTGTGTGAATGTAACTGTGTGAGGTGTGTTGGGGAGGCCCGGGGGGGCCCTCACCTGCTCAGACAGGCCGTCTAGGCGGTAGAGGTCGGGGTGCAGCAGGCGCATGACGTGCCGCAGCGGCTGGCTCTTGAACTCGCACATGTTGAAGACGCGGTCGTCCAGGCGCGTGCTGGTCCCCGTGCGCAGCGCTTTCTGCAGGAGGGACGGGACGGGACGCGGGGGGGGGGCAGACGAGGGAGCAGCGTAAGCGTCAGCGTGAAGCAGAAAACTTTTCGTCTGTAGGTCTTTGTTTTGGTCTGTTTGATTGTGTATTCATGGGTTTTATCAGGTCCTTCTCCACAGGTGTATCAATAAAGCACCATGCAGTTTGCATTCATAATCTAAGTATAATTTTAAAAGACCTGTGGAAAGGGACCTGATGAACCCCATAAATTCTGCACACATCTCCAGAGCCCTTCACAGCAGACAGGCGTATGAGTGGGGGGAACAAAGACATTGCAGTGTCGACTATGACACCGTTTGGATGTGTAATCATTAATGATATAAAAGTCCAACTTTCTCAAGGTTTTGACCTTTTCAATATAGTGGCACAGCTGCATATGTGTTATATTGGGAAGGTAATATTTACAGTGTCAATAGAAAAAGGAAAGAAAAGGTCAAAATCCGCTATAGGCACTCAATAAGTATAACTTATCGAGTAATAAATTCAGAGGAGTAAATTAAAAAGGAATGGTGACAGGCAACTACGCTTATAGCATGACATCTGAATACCTGAACACACTCATCGAGATTCCATCCAGCTAAAAACTGGTCAGACAGGTTGAGCTAATATACGCTTGGGAAATGCGAGCGAAACTCAAGATGTTTAAAATTCCAGAGGCAAGTATATGCAATTCAAGTATAATCACAGACACACCTTCGAAACGTTCATAACTGACTAAGTGATGTGTTGTGGTGCTGTCTGTGTGGAGGAGTGAGTGTGTTGGTGAGCGAGAGCGCCCCCACCTGTTTGAGCAGCGCCAGCACGTAGAGGGGGAAGAGCTGCAGGGCGGCGGGGGCGATGAGGCCGGCCGGCTGCAGGTTGGAGCCGTTGGCGCGGTACGCCGCCAGGGAGTCCACCACCGAGTTGATCAGCGCGTCCCGTGCGTCCGTCAGGCTAGACGAGATCGACCGGTCGATGGCTGCTCAGACACACACACACACACACACAACCATCATGTAGGGCAAGATAGTTATTTGAGTTTTGCAAATGATTTACCATAACCCCAAAAGAGTTCCACAAACACTGCTCCAGCCCAAACACTGCTCCAAAGAGTCATCACACAGGCAAGCCAAAGCAGACATGCTGTAGGACACTGCACTGTAATGGGTCATTGACTCTTCCATTAAGTGTTAAGTGAGTAGGTACAGTAACAGATGAACAGGCTGAATCTCAATGTCTTCCACTTACACACTCGCACACTTGCGAGGCGTGTTCCCAGCAACTTGGTGAGGGCTTACAGGGCTGTCCCACTGCAAAATTGTGAACCCTTACATCCTTGCAAACTTGACCACTTACAACGGATGTCAGTTAAGTGTGTGAGGGTTCAGGGCTTAGACCTTAGGGGGGGGGGGACATTGAGATTCAGCCATAGTGTTCTGGGCATGTCCACTTCACATTCACATACACACACACATACACAAAGACACAAAGACACACACACACACACAGAGCTTTCTGTTTGTTTTTACACTCACCCATGTTAGCCAGTAAGCATGTGATGGCCTGAACGTCCGCCCCCGCAAACACATCGCTCAGCTGGCTGACCACTGGCAGACAGAGCGTGTGCACTCGGATCCGTCTCTTCCCTGATACAGTCGTGGCAAGGGAAACACACACACACACACACACACACACTTAATTTAGCATACCATACTGGTCATCTCTACTTTACATGGGTTCACTCTTGGCACAACAAATTAACAAAATAATCACTACATTACAAATAAAAAGGTGTATAGTACCCATAACAAGAAAAACGTGATGAAAATGATTTCCATTTCTAGCAATAAAAAAATTCACACAATCTCACACAAATACAAATGATTTCTTCATGTCTACCAAGTTACAGTGTTCACTACATAACTTAGGCCAGCAGGTGGCAGCACAGCTCCACAGAGCTCCTCTCCTCCTCCTCCTCACCTTTACTGGACGTGTATAGCAGAGCTGCCTGGAAGCAGGCCAGCGACGTGTCGGCCAGGCTCTCCTCGATGGACATCTGCACGGCGAAGCCCGAGTCCGGGTTCACATTAGCCAGGGACAGCAGGTCGGTGGAGCGCACAAAGAAGTTGCCGTGAAATGTGTGGATGGACAGCCCTGTCAGGCAGCAGGAGAAGAGCGTATATCACATCAAGACGCCCAATACTAACAGCCGTAATGCATTTACGTCAAGCTGAGAAGCAGCACAAAACATTTTCATAGTTTTATCAAAGGAATATTTAGGAGGAGTTTAGTTGTTGTAAGGATTATTGTGCAATTTAGTCGAGTAGATTGATGACAAAATAATTCCCACGACACAGCGAATCTTTCCAAATCAATAAATGACTTGAACATATCGGGAACACGTTGCGCAACAGTGAAATCTGCATGACTACAGCAGGCCCTATATGTGTTAGTGGGCTATAAATACCGGTATGTGTACATACTGTATCTCCGGTGGCTGGGTGCGGTGTTAGGTTAGTTATGTGTACCAAAGGCCCCTGGGTGGGCTCACCTTTAGTGCAGCGTATCCTCATGACTGCCTCGAAGCCAATCTTCCTGGTGAGGTAGCGCTCCAGATCTTTCCGGAACTTGTCCCGCTGGGCGACGTTGTGCACGTGATGGAATGTGGGGTAGTAGAAGATGCTGCCGGCGGAATACTTGGACACACAAGCTACACACACACAACAAAGGAGATCAGACAGCACCTGGTTAATTCCTCTGCCGTAGTTAATAGCTACTATAACAAAAAAGTCAACTAATATTTAATATCAATTGTTTAATATTACGGTAATAACTTAATTACCAAATAAATTAACGACTTGACGACTGCCATTACAAACAACTAGTCGACTGCTGAAAATCACTAGTTGTCAAAGCCCCACTGTGTGTAGCTGGTTAATTCATCTGTCATAGTGAATAGTTAATATAGTAGTATAGTTCTAAAGGTTATAAATGTTCTCTAAGCACAGTTGGGTGACGTCACTTTTGCTGATGTCTGAAGTATTATCAAACGAAACAGAGAGCTAGCTCGGCCCTCCCTCCTGTGAGACTGAAACTGTCTTGAATGCGCATATTGTCAGTGATTGGCTGGAACGCAGTTTGTTGTTTCATGGTCCAGGGTGGACCAGGCTGTTTATGCTGGTTTTTGGAGCCTGGGTTGTATGTGACAAAAATGTTCTAGCTTAGAAACGACGTAACAAGACTTCGAGAACCTTTAGTACTATGTGCGCAAGTGAGTTAAAAATACTGTGTATAGTAGTACAGGTATAGTTAATACTTTGTGGGTGAGTAAGTATGAGTGTACAAATACATGTGTGTGTGTGTGTGTGTGTGTGTGTGTGTGTGTGTGTGTGTGTGTGTGTGTGTGTGTGTGTGTGTGTGTCTGTAAGTGAATGAATGAGTGAGTGCGTCAGTGAATGTGTGTGTGTGTGTGTGTGTGTGTGCTTGAGAGAGTGTGTAAATGTGTATGTGTTTATGATTAAAATAAAAAAAAGAAACGTGGGTGTTTTTGAGGTCGCTTTGACCCGAGAGTGGGAGCGAGGAAACCAGTGTCCCGTGGCCAGTGGTGGGAGACGTACCTAATGTTGCCAGGTCGGAATACTGAGAGCTGAGCTGGAAGAGGTCCACGGCTATCTGCTGCCCAGAGCAGTCCAGGGCAAGCTTCTTGTAGAAGTCAGTGGCTGGTCCCAGGTGCTGAACCCCCTGTGACACACACACACACACACACACACACACACACACACAGATAGAAGTGACATTGCAGAATTTCACTGGCTTATATGCACATGTAGGAGCACATAGCAGCACACCAAAAGGCCTTTCACTGATACTGTAAGGATGTGAATGACACAGAAAAAAAATCTAACTCTGTTGCTGGACACAATTTTTGTGAGACGCTGTGTAAACGTGATAATGCGACAATCTCAGACAATGTGCAATGGTATTCTTAACACCTTTCAAGTCCTGGCCAGCCAAAGCTGGTGACACTCAAATACATGTGCAGTAGCAGCAGTAGCAGCAGCAGCAGCAGCACCAGTAGTAGTGGTACGAGACCATGGCCTTACTTTAGTGCTGGACCTCTGGTTGGGGTCCTCCCTGGACTGCAGCTTGCCGGCCCCCAGGGTGGGCAGCTGGGTCTGGAACACGGACACGCGGCCGCCCGTAGGGGACATGAGCTTGTAGGCGGCCTGCAGCGCTGGGCCCAAGGCACTGTGGGTCTCCCGCGTTTCAGCGAACATGCTGGGGAGGGCAGTCAGCAGGTCCTTCACCAGCTAGGACAACAGCAGAGGACACACACACACACACACACACACACACACACACACACACACATAGAGATTAGTAACTAATATAAACTTAATTCACCATCTTAGAGACAGCTGAGTATACAGTACATTGTATACAAATACATTTTACTGTGTATGCTGTGTGTGTGTGTATGCTGTGTGTGTGTGTGTGTGTGTTTCATTTTTGTTGCATCTCTGATTTGCAGAACTTAATTCTTGGTGTTTTGTGTTTTGCCATGGCAACTATACATGAAATATTGCTACAACGACAATGAGAAATATTGCTATAACAACAATGAGAAATATTGCTATAACAACAAAGGTGGCAATGTTAGGAACCCAACGTGATAAACTTACTTCTTTACTGTCTTTCAGATTGACTAGTAGATTGTCAGGAGTCGGAATGAAAACATCTACAGAACAAAACAAAAACAAAACAGTAAGTCATAAGACCTGCCATTTATATCATAAGGCATGGCAACTGCATTACAAACAACACTATGACTCATCACAAATATACAGACGAGGAACAGGGACAACAAACAAACATGCCCAGTAACGCACCATCAATATCGGAGACCACCAACATTTGAGGCTGGGAAAGTCCCTCCTGCATGTCGTAGAAGTGAATGGTGCTGTCAAATGTCAAGAAGCCCACTCGTGTGCGCGTATCCCCAGGCAACCTAGAACATGTTAGACATAAGAAAATTAAGTAAGCTTAATCAATTTTATTGTTCCGTTGTTGACACAGTAAACAACAGCTCTTAGGGTGCATTCACACTAGACCGCTTGGTCCGGACCCAGGTGAGTTAGTTTGGTCTGGACCCCAGGTATGGGGTACGGTTTGTTAGAACTCCAGAACAGTTTGAATCTGACTGTTCCAAAACCAGGATATAAACTTAAGCAATAAGCCTCGAGAGGCTGTGGTTTATACTGTGTAATCAAACAGCTAAGGGGCGTTGTTTGGCACGACGCGAAGCGGATTGCTATTTTTGCAACGCTGCCAAGTAATATAGATATAAATGAAACTAGTGTTTATGACATACACTGCATTCCAAATGATTATGCAAATCACATTTTCCTCAGATTTTCCTAAATAGTTGATGCAAAAGACAGTCAGTCTAATTTTCAAGTCATCAACCGTTAGAGTATAATGAGAATTTTATCGAACAAACCTCGAAAAAATAAAAAAACTCAAAATGCACTGTTCCAGATTATTATGCACAACAGAGTTTCAAGACATTTTATAGGTTGTGAAGAACAAAAAAATGGTAATTTGTTGAATTTGCAGCATTAGGAGGTGAAATTAAGTCAAAAGTTATTTCAATCAAAAACATCTTAACAGGACAAGTTCCATGTTATCATAGGACCCCCTCATTGACATCACCTTCACAATTCATGCATCCATTGAACTTGTGAGATCTTGGAGATTGTATGTTTTAATGTCAGAATAGCCTCCCAGAGCTGCCAGAATGTCAGAATAGCCTCCCAAAGCTGCTGATTGGATGTGAACTGCCTCCCACCCTCGTGGATCTTTTGCTTGAAGATGCTCCAAAGGTTCTCAATAGGGTTGAGGTCAGAGGAAGATGGGGGCCAGACCAGGAGTTTCTCTCCTTTTCCCGCCCATCGCAGCCAACGACCCAGAGGTATTCTTTGCAGCATGAGATGGTGCATTTGTCATGCAAGATGATTTTGCTACGGAAGGCACCATTCTTCTTTTTATACCACGGAAGAAAGTGGTCAGTCAGAAACTCAACTCTCATTATTTTCACACCGCCAGGGACCCTAAAGGGGCCTACCAGCTCTCTCCCTATGATTCCGGCCCAAAACATGACTCTGCCACCTCCTTGCTGATGTCTCAGCCTTGTTGGGACATGGTGGCCTTTCACCAACCATCCATTACTCCATCGATCTGGACCATCTAGTACGGCACTTAAGACTGTTTGAAAATTAGTCTTCATTCGTGCTCTGAATTAGCTGCACATTTCTTCACTGTACGATGATCACACATACTGTACGCTTTCGGGAAATATCCAATGTTTTCATACCTTGTCCAAGGTAGTGCACAATTCCACGCTTTTCAGCAGCAGAGAGATACTTTTTCCTTCCTACGGCATGCTTAATAATGTGGAACATCCTTCTTAAGTAGTTTTCCGTTGATTGGGGTTAACTGGCAAACTAATTATCACAGGTGTCTGAGATTAATTTCAATGATCCAAAGACCTCTGAGATATAATACTATCCATGAGTTTAAAACAAAAAATTAAATGTTTATGACACTTAAATCCAATTTGCATAATAATTTGAAACACAGTGTAGACCCAGGTCTGCAAACAAATATATAATGAGATCAGTTGGGTCAGGGCTTGGCAGGAGTAATCGCACTTGGGTACAGTCCAGTTAAACAGACCCAGTGTGAAGGCAACCTTATTTATCATAATAAATAGGACACACTTCTGTGCACTGCAAATAGGACTTAGATATTGTAATACTAATTTTCACATGGAAGGCGAAGGAAATTAACAAGATTAGGGCCCACAGAAATAATGCTATTGACTTTACACACACCAAAAGGCCGAAACAGTTCAACTCAGAGGGAGCCAGAAACAAGTAACATCAAACAAACTAAGGCTGCAACCATTGATTATTTGTCATATTCTTTAAATATGTTGATTATTTTCTTGATTAATTGAGTAGTTGTTTAATCGCTAAAATGCCAAAAAGTGGTAAAAAAATGTTAAGTGCCAAATATCTTAGTTTACCATCACAGTAGAGTAAATTAAGCAGAAGAGAATTTTGAGGCATCAACGATTACCACAATACCCAATTAATTTAATAGTCAACAACTAATTGATTAATCACCTAAAACAGGCCTATCATTAGGTGTGAACTTGCTCTAAATGCACATTGTGTGGGTTTTAAGGAGTGGGAGCACTCACTTGTCCAGGTTGTCTAGTAGGGCCTGACAGAAGACATTCAGGTAGCCTCCCTCCACTGCGTTATGAGACACGTCCAGCACAAACAGGTATGCCGCCGGCTGAGGCGGCCGCAACTAGAGAGAGGGAGGGAAAGGGATGAGAAAAGCGGCAGAGTAAGACATGTGACCCGTGAAAAGAGAAATGAATGACCGTGGATGTGAGGAGAGAAGAAAAGGTCTCTCGTCTCAACGTGACCCTCATCCAATTAAGCACAAAGATGTGGCCTGCGACTTCCAGCATTAAAACACTCATTAGTGAGTGGACCTCGTTTACCCTGCAGGCTGCTTGCTACCTGAGAGAAGTTTCTTATCAGTCAGTCTGACGCTGATATATTTATCTAATGCAAGGATCTGTTCATTAAACTCTGTTATCATTTCATCACTGTAAAGGAACACAACCACAACTTCTTGATAAAAAACTGATGACCAAAAATGATGGTGTATGATACCATGTGGTGATAGACGAGGTGACAAGAGTGCTGATGAGAAACTTTAATGACCGACTGGCTGTGTTTTTAAATCGGTACTACTGACCCTTCCAGCCAGCCAGCCTCTTAGAGGACTCACCATGTAATCCGAGGAGGCGATGAACTCCACGGTGGAGTTGAGGATCTCTGGCCTCTTGTGCGGCTCGCCATACGAGCGGGTCACTGGGTTGTACATGAACTCATCCGGAACTGGAAGAAATGAGCAATCTATTCGTCACGCTTCTCTGCCTCAGGATTAAAAAGGGGCTTACAGTAGGCCAAGTTAGAGATTAAACAGCGTTTTGGGTGGCAAATCACTAGTGTGGCGATTCACTGAAAATCCCATCTGCTACAGCGGTGACTAATTTTTCCACATGTTTTGTACAACTGATTCATACAACAAAGACTTCACTCGATTACAACGACATAGTAGCTGCCATTCACAAAAATAAAAACACATAAACTTAAATAAGTAGTTAGTAAGTAGACTGTTCTTAATTTAAATAGTTATTTTAGCTACATTTAAAACATTTTCAACAGATTTTAAAATGACTACCAACAAGATGACCAATGTATGTATCAAGGACTCCACCCCCCCGCTTCTCTAATTCCTTTACCCTGACTTCGCTCACACCCAGTTTTCAAACTCCAGATGAATCAGCGCCTTGCCTCCCGCAGCCAGCAAATGCCCACAGAAAGCCATCTCTTGGTACCTTTCTCACCTTCCAGAACCCTAACAACCACCACCAGTCCAAACACAAACACCAAGCACCAACAGCCGGCTCAGCACCAAGAGAACGCACAGAGCTGTGAACTGTCTAGGCTCTCTAAAATGGGTGCCGCAGGCGAACGTGTTTATTGACGTCCACATTCCTTCAACTCATAGCTCTCTCCTTTGCTTGTACAGTACAGGACACCTTTAAAGCCAGAGCTACAAAAATGTCAAGAGTCGGGTCTTAGAGGAAGAGATGTTCAGATCGTCGTACTGTACGTACCATCGTTCACCCGGTAGCACAGGTTGCATTTCCACCGCCGCTGGTCCAGGAAGGAGACGAAGGGGTTGATGTAGGTCCGGCACGATCGGCAGCGCACTATGGTGTTGGAGGTGATGACCGGTAGCTGCTGCCAAGAAGCAGAGGGCAGGTTTCAAAACTACACTGCGCGAGTGATGATCCACAATAGTGGAACAGACCATTTAGATCAGGGGTTCTTAACCTTTCAGATGCAAAACTGAACATTTGTTGCGGCCCTCGGTGGGTTGCTGGCGGCCCTATGGTTAAGAATCACTGATTTAGATGACCGCAGGCCAGTTAGCCATATGTGGATTAAAATATATATTTTCAACAGAGATTTTCACTTGAGTTCTCTCTTAGTGAAGAGACTTATGGAAAACCAGCCTCGAGTCTCAATGTTTACCTCAACTGAGAAAGAGGGGGGAGATCACTACACATTTTCATTTTCTTGCCATCCAATTATCCATGCTGCCAAATCACAGCATCTCACACAGGTGTGTGATCAAAGGGCCTTAACCATAACAATGTAACACAACACACAAGATCATTCATTAACATCACCGTAAAGCTACCTGTGGGCCACAGTTATTGTATAGAGCCACATCGTTAAAAGTGAACTCTCAATCTGACACTAAAGCTAGCTGTGTGGCCCTCGGCTGTTGTATAAAGTATTGTGATTGAAAGGGAACGATAACTCACAGAACTCACACTCAAGTCTCTGAAGGGGTGCAGCAGGAGGCCCAGCGGGAGCCGGGCTTTGTTCAGCAGGGCCTGGGTCTGGGGGATGTTGGTGAGCGTGCACCTGAACGTGCTGAGATAGGGAGAGGGGGAGAGGGGGAGAGGCGGAGAGAGAGAGACACAGAGAGAGAGATACAGAGAGACAAACACAGAGAGAGAGACAGAGACAAACACAGAGAGAGAGAGAGACAGACAGGCAGACACACAGAGAGAGAGAGAGAGAGAGAGATAAATGAAAACCTTAAAATAAGTAGCCTGAGGCTGATAACGGGTGGCTATATTCCTGCTTGGTCAGTGAAATGTACTGAGATGGGTGCCAAGTGCTATGAATTAATGATCAGACCAGGGCTCTTTTCCTCTGAAGGCCAAGGCTGTGTGTGTGTGTGTGTGTGTGTGTGTGTGTGTGTGTGTGTTAGGAAAAGTACCAGGTGAATAAAATATATTGACACCTTCGGGTGTGCGTGCATTTCAGTGATTTCAAGACATTCCTCTATAATTACGAGGTGTGCATTTCATAATCTTTTAATAATGCGTGTTACAACAAGAGTGTAGGATGGTGACTAGTGGTTTCATACTAATAATGACTAGTTGTGTGTGTCATTGTGACTGGTTAAATATGTATGAGAGTTTAGATAGGAGTGTTTGATACACTGCTCTTCGGTATGCAGTTTCAAGCTTAAATATAAAGAAGAAAACACACACATACAGAAGCAAATATACACCCTGTTGAACACGAACACACACACACACACACACACACACAATCCAAGATGTAAACAGACACACAACCACACAGCGGTTTGGGCATGTGGCCTTACTCAGGGTTGCAGTTGACATTCTTGAGGTCGGTGCTGAGGTTGGGCTCGGGCGGGGCGGTGGGGGTGGGGGGGAGGATGTTGCGCTCCTGCAGCAGGTTGACGGGCCGCAGGCTGTCCACGGTGAGCTCGGGCGCGCTCAGGCCGCCCAGCGCCGCCGACAGCTGGGACATGCTGGGGAAAGGCTGGGACGCCCAGACAACACAGAGAGGACTTAAGCCCAATTCACACTTAAGATTCCCGACGCGACGAGACTGAGCTGCAGCGGTGTGAATTAGAAGTTGCACGTAGTTGCAAGCAGTCGCAAGCCGTCGCAGAGTATTGAACACGTTGAGTCGCAGTCGCAAGGTTTTAGAACGTCGCGGCTCGTCTCGTCGGGAATCTTTGGTCTGAACCCTACTTTAGAGGCGCGAGGACCACAGACCTCTACTGCAGGCTTCCAGAGTAGCATGCATTTATTACTGCTACACAGCGCTAGGGTCGTATGTACAGTACAATTGCCTCCTCAGAGGGTAGTTTAAAGCAAGCTCTTAAAACTTCACTATTAGCCCTAGAGAAGAGAGACATATTAAAGTCTCTTTGTTTGAATGTTATTTATTTTTTATAATTACTTGTATAAACAGAACATTGTTGATATCATATAATGTTCATCCACATGACTTGGCCATAAAGACACCATTGATTTTGGGGAACAATAAAATACATTTAGAAGCCTGTTTAAAAAAATCTAATGATTTTGCAATTCTTTTATCGCGGTCAGTTTCAGGCTGCTTGCTATTCAACATTCAAGGGGTAATGTCAAGGGAGCGAACATATAAAGGTAAACAAACTTTTCACATTTAATAGAGAGCTAACATCTCATTTTAATGGCTAGTGTTTATGCCAAGTAGCTGTTTAATATAACATTTCCTACAGACCATCTAACTCCCTTAACTTTTTACTATCCTTAAACTGTTAACTACCCTTTCCAGCAACTTCACATCACCATAGAACCCAACGCTGGATATACACAACTCACAAAAGGTTAGGAATATCTGGCTTTCGGGTGACATTTATGGAAAATGTAAAGTTCAAGCTACAGTGGTATAATATCACGAAAGTAGGGCATTTAAATAGAAGCAAGCAATGGTGATTTCCTCATCTCAAAGAATTTATTGAAACTAAGGCCAACAAATTTCACCCGAAAGCCATATATCTGTTTTATGACTTTTTGTGAGTAGTGTATGATCTCACTCAGCACTCCTACTGTGTACATAGTGTGACGCAATACAGCCAATCAAGCAGCATTGCTCAAACCATACTGGCTGTCAAAACTATCCAGTGAAAATTGTGTTACGCAAATAAGGAAACTAACTCTCCATTCTGCATTGATACATTTTCTGGGGGGAAAAACCATGACAACCTAAGCAATTGTTTTCCTGTTTGTTTCTCCGTGATGCTGCCAAACCAAACCAGTGAAGGCAGCAGAGATGAACTAATTATGATCCGTATCTGGTTCAGAGGTGAGGTCGAGGTTCAGATGAGCAGAGATCTCGGCCTGGTTCACCTCTAGCCTGGTCATACCAAACCCTCGTACTAATATCGTACAGAGGGTCTGGACCTACTCCATTCAGAATCGATTTCAGCCAGGAGGCGTGAACTCTGTTGAAGTTTGAAACGATTGGGCCTGATTTTACCCAATCGCTAACATTTGGTCGTGACAGCTACAGAGACTACAACGTGCATGCATATGCTCGACGTCATCGTTAACACCCGCCTCCCCCCATCCCCCCTGTTCTTTGATTGGTCCGGATGGAATGCATCCTGAGAAATCGAGTTCAATGGGATCAGACCCAGGCGTAATGGTGAAGGGAAATGAAAATTGAGTGGAGAAGCTTACGTAGGGCTATGCCAGGCTAGTTCACCTCCTCACCTGTGACATGTCCTGGTACCCAGACTGGTGGAAGCCTGAGGAGGTGGCGGGGTTGGACCTGGGAGCTGTCTGGACGTAGTTGGGCTGCATGGCCGGGTACGAGTAGCCAAACGGAGCCTGCCGCGACGGATCCCCATGGGGTGGAATGGATGCTGGGTCTGAGAGAGAGAGAGAGAGAGAGAGAGAGAGAGAGAGAGAGAGAGAGAGAGAGAGAGAGAGAGAGAGAGAGAGTTGTGAGCTTTAATAATCACTTTATGTATGCAATATTACAAAACCTATAATGAAAAAGATATAAAAATAAAAAAGATATGTCAAACAGTACTTCATACAGTAAAAGTATACCATATTTTTATCAAAATATATATATGTTTTTTCATATACCATACATGCACTCTGGTCCCTTCCACTATATGGAACTTAAAAACAAACAAGCAAAAAAATTTTAATCAAAAAGAAAGAGTGCATGAGAAAGACTGGGAGAAGTGAAAGAGAATAAGGGGGAACAGTGTAGTCTGTGCTCAATTCATGCACCAGTTTGTTAATCAACTGCAACAGAACAGCAAGATTTGTATCTTTCATTCCTGCATTTTGTCATCACAGCCTTAGTCACACTCTCAATTTTAGAGTGCAATACCACCAAGCATAAAATGTAAGGAAAGATATATTTCTAAAAAAGAGAGAGCCGATATGATATGATAGACCGAGAAGAAAGCAGGGGGACAACACCAGCTGGAGAGAGGAGAGATAAAGAGTGAAGGTGAAGGCACCTGCGTAACTCCCACCCTCCAGGGACTCGTAGCTGTTGGGCACGGGGGAGGCACTGCCCGTAGTGCTGGAGGAGCTGTCTGCACCTGGAGAGAACACAGAGAGAGAACACAGAAAGAGAGAGAGAGAGAGAACGAGAGTGCAAGAGAGCAAGAGACAGGGAAAGAAAGAGAGGGCAAGAGAAAGAGAGAGGGAGCGTATGAGAGAGAGCAAGAGAGCGAGAAATTAATCTCTCAACTCAAACCAACAAACACACACATACAACCTATGAAGCATGCCTACAAACAACATACCCCTTCTGTACATTGAAAACACATTAAGACACACTTAAGTGAAGCACTATAGTCTTGAGACGCACGCACTTACGGACCAACTGACCACAGGACCCATTACTAATCTCCATTCCAAATCTCCCAAACCATTATATTAATTGCACTCCACAGTGCACATTTTACAACTACAGGAACGGCCACACAGAAGACACAATCTCAAACAAACACAACCACACACTATTTACAATCAAGCTACTACAAGTAACAAGCTGAAACACAGGCTGCAGTTGCCGTGGCCCCTAGGGAATCTTGCCCATGCCACATGCGGCGTCCAGGATACTGCCACCTTCCATCGTCCACTCAGCAGCCATGTTAGCCCTCCCTCTCTCTAAAAAAATGATGAGGGAACTGACAGGACAGCAATACAAACACCCTCGCCCAATGCTGCGAGAGAGACCTGTGGAGCTCCTTAATCCAGTAATTTTGTGTGTGTGTCTGTGTGTGTGTGTGTGTGTGTGTGTGTGTGTCTGTGTGTGTGTGTGTGTGTGTCTGTGTGTGTGTGTGTAGACAGTAGGCAGAGAGGTGGGACTACTAGGTCGTTGGAGCAGCCAGCGGAAGGTTCGAGAAAGTGCAGGAGAGGGAGGGAGCGAGTGAGTAACAAACACATCAGGGAGATGAAGACGAAGAAGATGACTGCTCATTGGCTGAGCCCCAGTTATCCCTGGCTAAACCTCTCACCTTAGTGGATTAACTGCCCTGCTCAGAGAATGCAGGGGGAGGGCGGTTTAAAAAATAAAAAAAAACAGTGTATGTAGTAATTAAACAGCCAGTGGTGCTAGAGGCTTAATGGAGCGTGAAGGAAACCAAAACCAAACACACTTCTGTTTTTTTTTTCTATGACTGTCAAACTAGGGTGAGTGTGAGCAGGGCAGCGTGACTGTGTGGAAGCAAGTCCCACCAGGAGCCCCTTGATGAGTTCAGAACAAGAGCTTCATTAGAGACGGGCTAAATTTAAAACACCCCGGCGAGGACCCACTGCCCCAGGGGGAGCTACAACAACACTTCACTCCCCAGCCTCTGTCCCCCTAAACACCCCCCCCACACACACACACACACACACACACACACACACACACACACACACACACACACACACACACACACACACACACACACAGAACATCACTGTCACTGGATGGGAAAAGAGCTGGAATGAATGGCCCACCCACATGACCCGTGCATTAATATGTTTCTGTGTCGACCGCTGGGGTCGAAAGGTTGTGGGATGATTTTTCACATGAGCCAGCGTTGCTTTTCTTGGTCTGAAAATTCAAGTTCGACTAGGGAAAAACAGCTGGAGCCAATGTAAGGGTGAAACAGCTCTGGAAAGTGGGAGCTGTTTTAGGGTGAGTCATGGAATGAGCTGTGGGAAACCACTACTCTCCTCTTCTCCCTCTCGGTTCTTTGTGAAGATTCCTTCCATTCTTGAGCACTTTGATGCCACAAACCCTCCCCCACAAGAAATCCCAACACTTTGACAGCAGAAAGGCGGGAGAGATATGACAGACAAAAAAAAAATCTACCAGAGCAGTCGGCTTGGCGGCGAAGAAGCAAAGAAAACGAGCGGGGAACTTCCTGGGGCCGCGGTAAATGGGCGTGACCCCAGAGATGTGACAGACAGCAGGGAGGTGGGAACAACATGGAGGGGTGAGATGATAACAGGAGTGGAGGCAGGGCGGCAAGCAAACAAGCCAATGTCAGTGAAGGGGGTGGGTGGCACTGGGACACAATCATAACAATGTGTGGAACAGAGAACATGTCTATGCAATGGGGTGCACATATGGTGGGTAAGTAAAGGGTCAGGGGGAAAGATGGAGGATGGTGGATGGGGGCGGGGATCGGGATAACAAGCTGAAGCCGACCTGCTTCCTCATCCTCGTCTTCGTCGTCTTCGTCCTCTGAGCTCGAAGAGGAGTGTCCAGCGGGTGTGGCGGACGCGACGGGGGCGGAGCTAACCCCGCTATTTGTAATGTATCCGTACGGCAGACCTGTGGGAAAAGAAGGGCACAAAAACAGGCGAGATGTCATCGTAGAGTTGGGTGGGGGGTTGGGGGGGGTTGTAGAGAAAGGATAAGATGCAGGAGCACTGGGTCAACATGGACGCAGATGGGCCAGGAGGTCTATTCTCACACACACACACACACACACACACACACACACACACACAGCCATACAGGACGGCCACCTCATAGGGAACGGTTTAATCATGAGTTAGGCAAAGATTAAAAGTATCCCAAGAAAAAGCTGATCGTGAGCAGCCAATCCAAGACCCCTTACGAAAGCTTGTGCTTGTGCAAACTACACTGAAAACTTGTGCAAACTACACTGTACCTACCATCATGGCAAGTAATAGTATATGAAAAAAAATCTATAAGCAAAAGAGGAGTGAAAATACCATACATGAAAATACTGTATGGACAGCTAACACTCTTGATATGCCTCTACTGTATATGACACTCAGTCATAGTTACCTTCTTCTAATTTGTCCATTTGTGAAGAAATGATCTATTTGAAACAAATAGGCTCTGTTTAAAACAACCCTGTGTATGTCCATTTTAAGCATAATTAATGATATTTACCTGGTTGGTGGCCTGGTGAGGAGTGTACTGAGGTGGATGGGGTTCCTGAAAGCGTCCGATCTCCGTCAGGGCCCTCTGTCTTGGGGGGCATCCCTCCATAGGAATAGGTCGTTTGACCATGGATGTTTTGGTCATAATGTTGCATTGCTTGAGTTTGGACTGTCACAAAGGAGCACAAAAGAGGAGGACTTTCCTTAGCGCACGTCTAATGATTCGTTGTAGCTTAAGATTTTGTAAGTGTCTCAGCATTCGGCTTATGCCTTAAGCCAGCTCGTATATATTTCTGGTGGAGAGTCAGTCAACACTGCTGCGTCCCTCTGTGTTGGTCATGGGCTCCCTCGCAAAATTGAAGATGCCGCTACAACACAGCTGATGCTCCACCCAAAATATATGAGCTGGTTACAGACCCTGATAAAATGGAGTAGATGTCCGCACACTGGAGACTCCAAAACCGACAAGGTTTATTAAAAACACATGCAACCCTTCCATGTAGGCTGGGGTGAACCCAGTCTGACCTGCCGGCAATTTGGAAATCGCCCTGCAGCTCAGGCCGGAAACCTGCACATCTATCTCTCTGATTGGTTGAAGTACTATCCAAATGCATAGAGAGTCGTTTTAACTATGCCCACTGATCACGCCTCTTGTGCAGTAGAGATAAAGCGCTGACTCCCAAGACTTATGTTCAATCTTAAAAGATTGCTTAGTATGGTGAAAGCCAGACTACCTCCCATGCATAAACTGAATTTGAGTTTTAGACATTGTGGTCACAGATAAACTGATATTGCCATGCTTCGGTCGGTCATTCATTTATTCATTCATTCATTCATTCATTCATTCATTCACCAGTCCTTTGGATACTTACGTGCATTTGTCTGTCCATTAACTGTTGCTGGTTGGCAATAATGAGCAGCTCCATACCCCGGGTGAGCAGGAATGGCTGATGTGGGGGGAGTAGGTCCGTTTCCCATGGGCATGGACTGTCCAGTAGCTTGGCTGGGGGGCACGGTTGCACTGGGGCCTGAAACAGGTCCAGGTCCCATGGGGGCCTGAGAAGATCGGAGCGTGCCATACTGGCTACTTCCTGGAGCCGAGGGGTATGACACAATGGGGTACAGGGGAGCTCCATTGTTTGCTCCACTGGACACTGCCATTAGATTTGGTTGCTGCGACTGCGCCTGGGACACTGGGTATTGCTGTCCGTAATAGGCAGAAGGCATAGTGTAGGGATGCTGGTAAGCTGCTGGATGCAGTGGCGCTCCGGCGGAGGCTGGGGTGTTGACCGTGTTGTAGGGCTGCGAAGGAGGCAGGGATCCCTGGGGAACCCCATATGATGAGGGGGCTGTGACTGCCCCAGCAGCAGGTGGCAAAGGGGGTTGGTGTTGGCTATAGTAGTTACCGTAATCATTGTTCATAACTGGAATTTTGCCAGAGGCTGGTACACAATGTCCGGTACTTGAGGGGTAATGTTGAGGGGTAGCGCCGTATCCAGTAGCTGGATACGTTGAGGGGTATGATTGCGCAGGACCTAGAAAAGAGTATTTTATGATTGAATACATCTGAGGATAACCAACTGTTTCGAGCACTATTAGCTATCATTATCATTTTACCTGTCTTATTTCCATGTCTACACAATGCAAAACATCATAAAAATGACATTAATGTGGGGTCTAAAGGATTTAGCCAGAGAGCTAAACAGTGGATATGCAATCTTAACTTAGCTTGGAAAACGTTAACATTACTCCTGGCACCCTGATTACTACAATATTTGCTGATATCATCTGATCTTGTGGTTTTATTCTGTTCCACTCAAAAATAACGTTATTTACCCCCTGCTTTCATTCTCTGATCATAACGCAGCCAAATGTACCGCTAGCTTTCTTATCCTAGGGTACCTAGCTAGCTAACTGTTAACAGAGTAACTTATATCCAATATATCGTGCCTAACACTAACGTTATGCTAACAGCGATAGATTATCCCTATGGTATTTAAAGGATGTGGAATTATGCATCGCTTACTCAGACTAGCATGGGTGTTTAAAAAGCCATGACATTAGCCAGCCCTAGCTAGTGGACACTGTCTAACATTATCGGTTAGCCGTTTCAATTAGCCAACATCATACACCTGTCACAACATTACCAGTGTTCCCCTCGGTGTCTTATGGACTTAACGTTCGAGCTCTTTTTAGGAAAACTGTCAGAGGACGAAGCTCTTATTAGTCTTCACAACTGTAATTTTGTGATACCTGGCAAGAGGACAGCTTCGTTGGTAAATGCAGCTAACGCTAATGTCAACGCACTACACAGCGGCTCAGGGTGCTTAGCAACCTCCATAGCCAAGTAGCAGTTATTGTAAATCTATTAGAAACTGGCTGTCCATTTGATGCTAGCTGAGAATGGCATCATATCTAGCACGACTATTCGTACAATTAAACCATGACAGACTGAAATATGGCATTTAAACATTGTATAAACATTGTTGACTGGCCACCATCATGACAGATTTAGGTATGAAAATAACTGACAGTAATACCAGACACACATTGGAATTACTCTGAACAGCGAGAGGTGCATAGCTAGTAGCAAACGTTAGCTCCTTAGCTCATATTCACTCTATCCATCTCATCTCAACAAGCATTTAACAAGGCCTTAATCTCCACAACCAAGGGCTGTTTTACCGTTCTGATACGGAGGAGCCGATCCACCATTCTGGGTTGCGTTCAAACTGTAATTGACAGAAGTGTTCAAATTCGTGTGGCCCGGCGCCGACATCTCTCTGCCAAGTAAGTTCTATGTCGATGAAAAATGCATACGGGTAACGTTGTGACAGGGAAAGGAGAGTTGTCACCGCTGATGCCTCCCCATTAACCTAGCTATCAGGTTAGCTTCAGAGCTGACTGTGATTAAGGCTGTGGCAGAGCCCACCAACTTGCTATGCTAGCTCTCACCAGAGGCACTTGCTCAGTTGATCTAATTTTGCTCTTCAAAATAAAAGACGGCAATGGAATAGGCTAATGCATGAGGTTCAAACAAATCACTGCTAAAATGCCATATAGCCTTGGATAGGCCAGCATTTAGGCCTGTGGTAGTAATAATTTGCTAACAGTGACCAACTGTGACAATGTATTATAACCGGCCAACATTAGGCTATAAAAAGAGGTTACGCGTAACACCTGTCCACTGGTGTAGGCCTGCCAGGATGCACATTTGCATCCTCCAGGCTAACTTCAGTGGGAACATTAGGTCCTGTGTGTGTAGGCTAGTCATGGTTGCAGTTTTTCTTCTTTTCTTTATATTTTCTCACAGCATTAAAAGGGATAGGCCTATCAGGCTGTCTCGGCAGCTTTTCAATTTAATTTTTTCATTTTAAGCAACTAAGGCTAATGTGGTTTAAAGTCCAGATGATGACAAAGAGGACCCAATTTCAGTGAAAGACTATGGTTTGTTATGGGGGGCAGCTTTATTTCAAGTTGTCAAGTAAAATAGTAGTGAGCTTATCAAAGTAGCCTAAATAAGGCATCATCATATTTTAATTGATAGTAATAATTGCCTTGATAAGTGTGCCCATATACCACAACTAGGCTAATCCGATAAAATTCAACAAATTTCTCTCTCAACAAATTTATCTCTCTCTCTTGCTGTGAGTGTGTGTGTGTGTGTGTGTGTGTGTGTGTGTGTGTGTGTGTGTGTGTCCGTCCTACATACAAATACACTGTGCACCTTGGGTCAATTGTGTTTAAGTGTACTATAGGCTATAAATGTGATTTGACTCGACAAATGTAGGACATTCAGTGCAATCAATTTTCTTTGTTCACAGATATCTTTGGAAATACGGCATATGACTACAGTTCTGATCCAACCTTAACTGTAGGCCATAACCTATCTGTCTGTGTACCTTACCATGATAGCCTAACATCCAATATCAGTGACACCATGTTTTTCTTTTCTTTATTAGAAGACAAACATCAATAAAAAAAAACATGTACATGAAAAATTAAAATGATCAGACACAGAAATCATTTGTTCAAATATTCATAGCAGCACTATTCCTAAGATGTTGTAGTCTATGTTTTACAAAATGAATAGGCATTATCATAGATCGTGTAGTTTTGCCAAGATTTTACTGCTTAAAATTAGAATCGGAAAATCACAGAGAAGAAATGAAATGTGGTTGTGTAACACTATTACCAAAGTCGTAGGTCACACCCGTGGCCCCAAAATGATCTTATCTTACTTCTCAAAAATGGTCTTATGTATGACATAGTAACTCAATTCTTTCTTACAGTCTTCAAATGCATTACTCATTACTATAATTCTGGTATCACATGTATCTGATCTCTAGATAAGATCATGCTCTCCCATGCTCTGTCAATATGACATGCTATATCCTCCCTCTCTACGTGGATGATTTATATAATACTTTCTTATCACTAATATAACAAACATCCTATAATTAAATTAGACCCTGTTATACACCAAAACATAATACAATGGAGCTCCAGGCTCTCACTTTCAGACCAGCACATATCATTAGTAACATCAGTTTAGCTTAGTACCCTCAGTAAAACGATATTCACACATCCAAACAACCACAGCTTAACCCTCAAGTGAAACATGCCAATTAGCAGGTATTACTGTGTGATACCCATGACTCTCATATGAGTCATCAGATTTACAAAATCCGCTCCACATTTATGTGGTGATTAATTGGTGTTCCTAAGAATTCAGGCTACAATGTCCCGTCAGTACTGAATGACGGATTTCTCAGGCCCTGGGGGCTGTCTGTCCCGCCCTTGCAGCATGCCTTCCGTCTCCATAGGATGAGCGCCATCACGGTGAGGAGCAAAATGAATCCTAGACCCCCGGCAATGACTCCCGCCAACAAGGGTGTGCTTGCCTGACTCTCCGGCCTGTGGTACGTGGAGCAGGACTCCTCGGAAAGTGAGCTCATGCCTGCGCTGTTCACGGCCTGCACACAGACCCTTTGGCCCACCTTTAAGCCCGCAAGAGTTACGTTGCGGGACATCCCCTCAAACACAGATTGGCCCTCCTTGCCCTCTACAGTGACCCGATACTGGGACACGAAGGAGAAGGGGGCACACCAGTGGACGGTGACCTGTCCAGATTCTGCCGGACTTACACCTTTAACCTGGGGAGCGAGGGGAGGCTCCGTCTGGGGTGTGATCCCTGGACACAGACATCCCAATTTGGCTGCAATGTCCTGGCAACTCTCCTCCTGGGCCACACACAGGTCGTAATCACATATCTGGTAACCGTCAGCACCTCTGGTGACATCTGGGTATTTGTTGTCGGGTGGTGTCGTTGTAGTCTCATCAAAATCAAACACCAGATGAATTGGACCGTCGGAGGCCAATGAGCTCTCTATCAGACAGATGAGAAGGGCTGGAAGCCTAAGCAACAGCATGGTGGGATTCCAAATGAGCATGGTTGCTTCTATGGAAACAGAACAGAATGATGACCATTCCAATAACAGAACGTTGCCCATTTCACAACAAGAAGTAACATGAAATGACAATGTTGTTTTAACAGCAATTTAATCTGTTTGTGATCCCTGGTTTTTGATTGAGGAGAAATAAATTCTGCTTTACCACCTACACAAAGGTATTACAAACCTAGAGACAGAGAATACGTTCTTAGCTAAAGTCCTGCTACAATAGCCTAGATAATGTAAATGCAAACACCATGACACTAATGCTCAAAAAGTAGAAATTGTTATTTACATATAACTCACTTTTATTTTTCAATCAACACAACAAAACTCGGAAACAAACAATGTAGAACTCTATGCATAATGACTGTAACAGTTACAACAATTGGGCTACTTATTTACACCAAAACACAGGACAAATAGACAGTCAGATGGAACTAAACCACACAGCTGACAAGCCCCAGCTGCAAAAATTGTGGTCTGTTAGAAGACCCCACACAACAAAAAAAAGTAGCCTGGCTTCTCAAGTTACTTTGCACCCGCCTGTGAGTAACAGAACGAATTCAATGGCTTGGATCCAATGTTTTTATGGGAATGTAATGGCATCCATTTAAAAACACAATTATTAACTTTCCCTATCACTCAAAACCTTGAGTGTCTTGTTTTACTAGTTACTACATAAAGATGTTACAAACACAAACTCACAAGACATTGCAAAAGGAGATTTTTTTCACCACATTGACAGTCTAGTATTTCCTGTCATTGTCATAGCAACCAACCAAATGCAGAACAAAAGAAAACCATTTTAGAGTATTTTCCCACCATAGCCTACCTGACAATGTATGTTCCCCTGGATTAGGACTTCCTCTTTACTCTGCCAGTGATAGACGTTGTCCTCAAGATTTGCCTTCTTTTATCTCTCAGACTGACGTGCTCATTGCAAGCACACTCTTTTTTTTCTTCCCACCAAAAGTTTCTCCTCCCTTCCAACACCCCCTCATGTCACTTGATGCACATCCCCCTCCTTCTCTCTCTCTCTCTCTCTCTCTCTCTTCCTACCTTCCTCCCTCTCTCTCCCACACACACTCTTCCTTTATCCCTTTTTGGCATTGTTTGGAAGGGATGGATTTGCTGCTGAAATGTTTACGATTCCCTGGGCACTACTTTCTGTCTCTGTAACAGTAAAAGTTCTTCTGAGGCACATCATAGACTAGTCGAAACTTGTTATTGTAAATTCTAGGTGAGCTAGAATTTAACCCCCCCCCCCCCCCCCCCCTGTTTTTAAGAGTCGAGGCACGGAAATGGAGGGCATCCAATGGAACGGGTCCATTCAAACAGCATGGAGCACAGTCATACACATTCCAACAGTAATTATGCAAGTCTACAAAGAAAGAGTGTGTGATTGTGTGTGTGTGTGTGTGTGTGTGTGTGTGTGTGTGTGTGTGTGTGTGTGTGTGTGTGTGTGTGTGTGTGTGTGTGCACTGGAGCAAGACGGTCGGTTCTGACTGAGTACTGGTTTGGAGCGAAGGGGCCATTTCTACCCCCTTCCACACAGAGGGGGAAGAGAACAGACCCCTCTCCATATAAGGGCACAGGGGGAAAGGTGAGCAGGGTAATCCTGTTAGCAAACGTGTGAGCAGAGGAGGGGTCTAACCTCATTCATTCACCTCACCTGTGATTGTATTTATGTACACATCCTGACTGCTCACTTCGTCCCTTCTTCATTGATCTTACTTTAGTAGGCTCATTCCATTGCTAAAATAGCAGTCTTATATGTTCTGTCTCTTGTTTAGTTGTAAATGTTCAACTAAAAAAATGTACTTCATATCACTGAGAGGAAGTATGAGTTGGGCTGGGTGGACAGGAAGAAATGTAGAGCAGTCATCTTTTCAGTATTAATCTTGCTAAGTAAAGAGCATTGTGTGTGTGTGTGTGTGTGTGTGTGTGTGTGTGTGTGTGTGTGTGTGTGTGTGTGTGTGTGTGTGTGTGTGTGTGTGTGTGTGTGTGTGTGTGTGAGTTTAAACAATTAAAGTTCAGCAGTTCATAGCATATACCTCACTTGTAGAGCTTGTACAGTGGCCCTGTCCTGATACGTTTTTATTAGATCATCCTTGATTCGTGTTCAACGATACAGGCACACGGCAAAAATAATCCCTTCAGATTTATACACTTCATCACTTGTCGAAACAAGCAGCTCATGACAACACACTGCATGTGGATTTCACTACTGTATAGTGTGTAAACATGTTCATTTTTTATCCAAATATGGTGGTAGACATGGAGATAGAAACCATGTAAATCTGAAGAAAAAGATAAAAAAAATTAAATAAAATAAAAAGCACTTTGATTTAGAAGTCTGGAACAATCCCACGAACGATCTAGACAAAACAACAGAGCAGCCATGGATGGTGACACAGCAGTGCTGCCATGGATGGTTGCCTATACACTGAGCACACAGTCCCTCTGATAGTTCAAGTTCAAGCACGCCAGGCATGAGTATGATCGCCCCTATCTACGTCCCTGTCTTGTCTCAATTCATCATACTGAGAAATGCAGTCATTCGGTGAATAAGTGGGACTGAGAAGAGCTGTCTGGACATCCTGTCAGAAACGTCTTCCCCATTTCTTTCCCACCTCACATATATTACAGTAGGTGAGTCATTCCTCCCACCACTTCGCTGTCGCCCACTCCTCACACCTACTCGAATGTCTTTTGAGATTAAAGGAATCTGAAAGAATATCTGGGGGGGGGGGTGGGGGGACTGAAAGAAAGAACTAAAGAACAGATGGACTAAAAGAAGAACTAAACAACAGACAGACTAGAAGAAGAACTAAAGAACAGACGGAAAGAGAAAGAGAGTGGGAGAGAGGGTGATCCTTCGAATTCATCGTCCAGATTGATTGGCAGGCTGCTTATTGGGATGGCTACTGCGCCACCTAGTGTATTTAGGCTGCACCTTCAACATCACAACATTTCTTCCACCCAAGAAAAAGAGATGCTATTTCAACAGTGTTCCACAGACCCACTTCTAATGATGTAATTGACCAGATTTTGCTTTATAGTTTATGGTGTTAGAAAACATGACTGTTAGTGTTTATCGGAATGACTTCACTTCATAGAGTTCTTAAGTGATATCATTAGTCAGTGGTGGATCGCACCTGCAGTTTGCGCATCACAATTCTTACAGGACATGCAAGTAGAAGATGAGTGCAAGGTGTGTGTGTGTGTGTGTGTGGGGGGGGGGGGGGGGGGGGGGGGGGGGGGGATACCATCATACATCAAAGTAACAGTTAAAAGGCATTTTGCTTCCAGGTACAGTAATTCAGATACATGCATGTCAAAACTGCAGCTTTTGGGGAATTAGGCTAGGCCTACTTGCATTTCAAAGGCAGGACTGTTGGTTAAGATATGAAAAAGCTGCATTAACAATACTGTCCTTTAGTTCAGGAATTATTTTGGGCATGGCATTGTTTTATACAGTAGGCCTACTACAGTGTCCTTCAGAAAAACAGCAGTAATTGTGTCTTGTCCCATAACTTTATTATGTTTTTTTGCATGTGGATTACCAACAGAGTAATTTGCACCACTTTCTCTTTATAATCAAACAAACGGGGTTTTCCCCTACAAAGCTACAATAATTTCATGTGAGTAGGCCTAATTGGTACTTTCCAGCTTCGAAGTTGTTTCTTAACACCGTTATTGCGTTTTGCGTGTTTTACAAAACTACGATGCTGGAAATATGGTGAGGGAAATGTTTCTTTAGCTTTCATGTGTGTTCAATTCCTATCAGACTTGAAAGACAGAGCTAGACGAGAGTGAAATATGATGCGAACCTGTTAAACATACCCATGCCTTCCGCCACTGCACAAGAACCTGAAACCGTTCGTATTACCCCCTCCTCCTTCGCCACTAGGCTATACCATAACCCATAATGGCTTCCCTTCCATGAACATTTCCCTATACGTCAACTCCGCGACCCCGTCTGTTCATCGTATTTTTAAAGGGGGATATGCCAGCAACGTGGGCAAGAACTGCATATCTCTGCGCGCAACTAATTTTGATATAACATTTGCGAAATTATGAAGTCAAGAGGACTACATGGACACAGGAACACATTTCTAACGAAGTAGATAGCATTTGCCGTGGATTATTACACGGGGAAGTTGTTTGTTTTGAGTCGCGCTTAATGTGGTCCGGTTGTTCGTCGCATGCATGGTGTTTTGTAAAGTGGATGGGAGTGAAAACATATTGGAAATATTTTTTTTGTCACAGTGTAGATGATGGTGTATTTTTTTTAAGGTGATAGTACCTCAGGCTCGAACGATGAACGAGGAGGTCATTTGTGGCTCACGCTACTAACGTCATCAATTTGCTTGGCGCTTCGCTTCCTTGTACGAAGCCAATAGCATGAGTGCCGAGAGAAATAGGGGCCGGTCTGGTCTCTGACATCCGATTCTTTCCCTAATCCTGTGCTGCTGGAGGAATTTTAAATCCGCTTTCCAACCTGCCATAGGAACTGTGAGTGCGCGGAGGCGGAGGGCAAATCTGTTGAATTGGGGTTGTTTGGTTACTTTACGTGTGGACATTGATCTGTGAGATCCAACCATGACTAATTTAACGGGGAGTCTCTCTGTGTAGCCTAGTATATATAAATATTAAACAAATGAAAGAGGAGGAGTCGGTTGTCGTTTGTTTATGGATAAAGGGATGCAGGGCGCATTTACAAAGGGGACCGGAGCCACTTGGAGATGGGACTAAACGCCGCCAGACCTTGCGCAAGTTGATTTTTTGCACCGCGCAAACTCAACATAGGCTAAGAGATTCTTGCTCTTGAAAAGCATTTATCTCCGCGTAGTTTGGAGGCGCAACATGACAGATACGACTGGAGACCTGTCACAATATTTTTTTATGCAAATCACTACATTTTAATTAAGTTATCTCCAGATCATATTTGGGACACAACTTTCCTTTGCAGAACAGAGATTTGGACCTTGAAGCTCGTTGTTCCGCTCAGATTTACCACGGATGAAAAGGCAGCCACATATCAAGCTATTTTTGTACGCGTGAGTCGGCAACTGCATCCTTTCTGCAAAGGATGCACCCAGAAAACAACAGTAACTCGTCGGAGAATGTGCCAACAGGCGCCGGTGGTCCTGCCCACGAGAGGGCTGAGGTGAACGGACTGGACCAGGCAGAGGTATCAAATTGCGAGCTGCAGGCTGGGCAGCGTGATCAGTCTGTCCAGAGTACTATGGAGCATAAGGAGGCAGTCCATGTCCCAGACAAACTCGAGGAGGTGAATCAGTGCTGTGAGGGGAGTGAGAGTAAAAATGCCCCGGAGGACAGCACGGCACAACTCATCGAAACAGGATGTACCGACAAAAGGCCACTCTCGCCAGAGACCGGTCAGGCGCCAAGTGCCATGCCAGGCTCGGACTTCGTGCCCCCCGAGGGTGGATTCGGCTGGTTGGTGGTCTTCGCTGCTACCTGGTGCAACGGGTCCATCTTCGGCATACAAAACTCCTTTGGCATTCTCCACTCTATGTTGGTAAAAGAGCATGTGGACCCCGATGACAAAGCATCGCAGTTTAAAGTAGGTGAGTTCTGGTGCACCTGTTGGAAGTTCTACACTAGTAATGGTGTAATTAACTGGTAAGTCACAAGTACAAACAAACAATAGGCTAACCCTACCACTCACAGTGAGTCATAGCGTAGGTGTGAGTCACAGTTGTTACACTTTATACGTTTTCTTCAATCACGCACCTCATTCAAGGGAGGCAGGCATTCCATTTGACATGCCCTAACCATAACAGAATCGACCTTACCACAGAAGGGTTCCTGAAAGATCTTGCATTTGAGCAACAGTTGCTCATGCCTTTCTTGCATTTACAAAACAGTAGACTGAAGTACAGCCTCAAGTGTCTTTAGCATGGAGTAGGTTTGGCAATGCGTGTGCCATATGGAGCATCTTGAAACCAGATGTCTCTGACAGTTCGCTTGGTGCACCTACTGACCATCAACTTGGGACCCTGTGAATTGCTGTGTGTGCAATAAGACTGCAGAGAATGTTCTTGGACCTTCCACATGATGTGGATTAGTCCTGTAACTGGGCTGCACCCCCAATTCTATACTTTGCGATACGTATTATATACTGTAAGCACTCCCTATGATATGGATTAGTCCTGTCACTGGGCTGCACCCCCAAATCTATACATATTCTGTAATCACTTCCATGATATGCTTTTTAGTGCAAAGTCCAAAGTACTTTCTGGTGTATTGTCAAAGGAATAAGGTCATTTGTCTAATGGAGATTGCTGTGCACATGTAGTACCTGCCGTGAAAAAGACTATGGCATGACTAACTCTTGCAAGTGACCTTGCAAGGAATAGGCAGAAAGGACTTTTCATTGTTTCGTGTTAGTTTATTTGTTTAGTTTATTTAGCTTTTCCACACATTTGTTTTGTACTCTGAAGGATGAAATGGCTGTACACCAGCCTGTAGTGTTCCTCTATCAAAGGGGATGTAACTGGACTGGTTGGGGACACATCCATCCCAGAGAGAGAGAGAGAGAGGGAGATAGGAAAGGAGAAAGGGAGGAAAAAAGAGGCCATAAAGGGCTTAAAGGGGGCAGACACATTTTTCACTGCCCACTCATTGTCGCTCTTAGGCCGCGAGGTCGGAAACAGCGATGTTTGATCATAGTGTGAGTCGTCAGGGAAACGCCCACGTTCATAATGCTCTTGCTAAAAATATGTATCATTTTGGGGAAATAATAGCACAATAATAATACTGAAAGATTAAACATTATCCATTAAGACTGTATTTCTAAATGCCTGGTTTGTAACGAAGACATGAGTCTTTTGTTTTTAGACAATCTCAAGAAATGTGTAACATTTAAGGGCATTTTAGATGGATATGAAGACAATGCAATACGTTGCCATTACTTTCCCACGTCTGTTCCTGTTCGTGCCTGTTCAAGGGCTGTCTGATGGCTCTTTAAACTGAAGAATATGTCTATACACAAGTAGACAGAGGAAAGTGTTTTTCATCTGCATTTGAGAATACCTCCTAAAGTCTGCACTTGTTCTGTATTTGAGTAACCTTTACCTTGTTGAAGTCCGTTTGTCTGCATGCTCTTATAAGTTGAGCTCTGGATATCATTTTGAAAGCAGATTGGAGCATGACAGTATTGCAATTTTCTTTATCTGAAAGTGCATCACCAAAATGTTGTTATGGTTAAGATAATGTTTTTTTTACAACATGGTTGTGCTTTCTGCTGTGATTTATAACTCAGAAGACCATGTCACTGGACCATGCCAGTAACAGATTAGAGTAATTACAGTGTATCCTATAGTTATTGCTAGAGTTGAATATATTGCTGCAGTTTAAGTGACATCATCAAATTGCAGGCATTGTTTGTTTGCATTTATTTAATCAGTATAATGTGTTCCTTTGATTTTGGTGGTTGCTTTATAGTATGGATATTACAAGCACAAATATGAATTTACTAGATTGTTATAGCTGAGCTTTTTAAGCCTGCTCTACTATTAGTGTCAAGAAAACATGTCTGACTGTTAAATCTAAAGCCTGTTTTAGTTGCATGCATTTTCTCTAAGCAGAGTCAAAGTCCACCCCAATGGATAAAACCATCTGAAAACATTATAGGCTATTGCATTTCATGATTTACATACAGTCACTCTGATGATTTTTTTTCAGCAATACTGCATGGGTAGACATATTAATTGGAGCTCTTTCAGTCAAATTAGAGTAGCTTCTCGTTAGGATATCAAGTTATTTTTGCTTGCCCACCATGAATCTGTAGACAGACTCGACACCTGTCGTTTTGAATAAGTTACAGTATGAGTGACTGGGCATAACAATGGCAGACAGACCTACCACCTGCGGCTAGGAGTCTATCAAACATTTGATTAATTCAGGTAATTTGTGGGCTGGTCATAATTACATGTGCAGATGTTTGTGAAATATCACATAAATGCTTAAATCAAGCTAATAGCTATATTTTCTGAAATGTCTTTGGCTTGCTGCTATCACTAGAGGCTATAGCCTGTGTTACTTGCCACAGCTGTATCAGCCTGCGCAGGTGAAGCATGGAGATAGTGACATTGCTTGGAAAAGTCGACGACAGAAGAATTCAAAGTAAGGCTCTACTGCTCATGGCCATCACCAGGGTTTGAAACATACAGTGTGGTGAGGTCCATGGCTTTGGGACATGCAAAATGCAATAAGGTGTTTCACCTTGTAGTGGCGCTTGACTTGATATATAGGTCTCAGAAGTGCACAGCAGGAAAAGCACTGAAGTCAGAGTCAGAATAGTAGCCAGAATGTTAGAGCAGTTTACATAAGAAATTCCCATATTTCTAAGTCGCTTCTCCCAAAGTGCATAAGTGATAGACTTAAGTCAAGGGTAGAATGTGCGAAGGCTGAAGAGTGCGTAGTGTAGTTGCATACTTTTTTTTTTACTCAAATGCCTGGGAGAATCCGGCCCTTAATCTTTATCATGGATGAGAGCTTAGATGTGCTTTTCTGGACCAGAAAACACAGCAGTAAAAAAATGTCAGGTTCTCTTGTTGCCAAAACAACCAGGTGGTTCCTTCAACACACAGATCCAAACGTTGGCTTCTCTGATCTGAAAAAAAAAGGATTTTTTTGATCATAGACACGCACTGGGTTTGGGGGAAAAAAAAAACTTTTTTGAAATGTGTTCAATCGGATTACGGTTCTTTGTCTTGCATCCTTCTTTCTGCCACCCCGAGTCGGCTCTCTGGCACCGTGTGTGCAGTGTGGCTCTGATCCAGCAGAGCTCAATTCTGGCTGAAATGAAGTGCTGAAAATGGCTTTGTATGTACTCTGTCAGGAGCTTTTGTTGAGATTTTCATTAAGCTCGAGATGACTTTGATCACAAATGATAGACCACAGGGTTGCTTGGGGTGGTGGCGGGGGCGGGGGGGTGTATTTCTGTAACTGCCTCATGCATTTGTGGTAACAGTTGTGGGGCATTGCACACAGGGACTAAAATTCTAACAATAAAAACAATTTTAAAAAAAGAGGAGGATATAGGTTCATTGAGTGCTTTTGGCTTGTTTCCTTTGTTTTTTGGATTCGACATGTGTTCTTAATTCATACCTAAGTCGTCCTGGGAGACTGAAATTCTAGGCTGTAGCCTTCTCCATACCGTTCCTGTTTCTGTGGGAACCTCAAACAGAATGATCTTTAGGAAATCAATAAATCATTATAGGCATTATTAAAAAAAAAAAAAAATCACTTGGATTGTTCTCGTTTTTTGTCGGCTTGTGTGTCTTTGTCAGGCATCTCTGACGACAGAGATGAAACCGTCGCCGCCGCAACATGCAGCATAGATGGGAGAGGCAAGGGGAGGGGTGGGACTGTTCAATCTCTCACTCCCTGGGGCTGACCCAACTCTTCCCAAAACCTGTCACAGTACATCTGTCACCGTTAGTGGGTCGCACTCCTAGAAGAGAGCCTGCTCTCTCTCTCTCTCTCTCTCTTTTCTCCGCTTCTCCTTCTCTCCCTCCCTCCCAATCTCTCTCTCTCTCACACACACTCTCACTCTCTCTCTCTCTTGCTTCTTTGTTATGAGGCGTTCAGACCTAATTCCACTTAATGAGTTTCGTGTTGATGCTTTAATACTCTTGCCCTTCACCAATGAGAAAATTGGGCCTGAAAGCCCATGAACGAGGCAGTTCGCTGTATAAAACAGCAGACACAAAATCCATGGTTCCCCATGACATAAACAAAAAGGGAGAGGCCGAAAGGCTATGAACATGCTGCTGGTATTCGGGGGGCCCTGGCGCATAACGAAGGGCAACATTTTGACTCGTTGCTCATTAATGACCTGAATGCCGAGCGTGATGTGTTGTTTGTGGCTGCTTTTCACATCCAGCCCAGACCTGCCAAGCCACACAGTCGGGCCTTTGATAGTTTCGCCACTGTTTGAGTACTGTTTCAGGCGTGTTGTCACTGCCATTGTTTTTTTACTGTCTTTTTTTTAACGCATTCATCATTTTCATAATTTTATGGATAGCTTTGAAAACCTCTCAAAGCGTATGCATTAATTGCCACTAGGTAAACTACACATTTACCGATGTGTTTACAAATTAGACAGGACAATTATGGCAACTATATTGTACATTTTAGTCAGATTTTTTATCAGTCAAAGGCAAGGTACAGTACAATTGACCATGAAAAATTTGTATGTCAGACCTCTGAGCCATTCAATCTTTGTGTCTGCTCTTAATTTCGCCACCGAGTGGTCAACTAATCCTGCTGTTAATATTCACAGGAATGTCTGCAGCCTGTTGGGTTTAATGGTCTAAAACGCTTAGCCAGGACTCCTTGATATCGTACAATCTTTGCCTCACCAAACCCTCCCCCTTTTGATGTATACATGCCAGTGGCCCATATTTGGATCCTATTCTAGTTTTCAAAGAGGTCTACATCTGAAGTTGATTTGATCATTCAACAATGGGTTCTCGGTCATAGGACGTAGAATATTATGTAGGTTAGCATGTGATTTGTAGGTGGATGTTCTCTTCGTACCCTGGAAAACAATAACAGCGTGAAAAGAACATTAAACAAAATGGAATATCTACAAAGTCCAATGTATGCACAAACAATCAAGACGGGGGTTCAGAGGAACAAATGCATAGGGGCTATACATCTGAAATGAGCAGGCATCCCATGGAGGCCAAAGGCATTGTACAGTTCGTCTGTATGTAAACCTTGACCTCCTATTTCCCTCCAAAAAAACACATGTGTGTAAACATCCATTTGTTGTGTGTGTTTGCCTAGCACTCCTTTTTGCGTGGGTGGGAGGCTATAGGCTTGGGAGGGGGCAAGGACACAGCTGAGTTATTGCCAAGATACACTAACAGCTAACGTACCACTCCAGTGCACACCTTCGACCCAGTGTCACCCCCAAATGTTTAACTAGACTGCTCAGCTGTCATTGACTTTAGCCTGGCCCGCAGACATTAAGCTACCTTTGGACCATGCAATAACACCATGTCTGTCTGACTTCGTCGTGAAAAAAAAGTGCATTTATTGTCAGTCTGTGTACTTTTGTCAGGTTGTTTACTGGAGTGTGTGCCCTCAGCGTTCGAAAAACATGATGTGTTGTTGCCACGACATTATCCAATTACCACCTGCGAGATGAGCCGCTGTATCCGACATATGTTGTTTTCGCTGTTATCCGCAATTACAGTGTTAGCTGCGCAGAGAAAGTGATGTATGAGTTGTGGAAAAAGTACATCACCTCTGTGTTGTTCTAAGCACATTTTGCTATAAGGCCCTGATTAGTTTTTGTCTTTCTTTCTTTTTCTCTCACTCTCTCTTTCCTCCTTTCCTCCCTCCCCTCCCTAGCATGGGTCGGAGCGCTGGCCATGGGAATGATCTTCTTCTGCTCTCCTGTCGTGAGCATGTTCACAGACCACTTTGGCTGCAGGAAGACAGCGGTGGGGGGCGCGTTTGTGGCCTTCCTTGGGCTGCTCGCCACTTCGTTTGCAAGGTAAACATCTCTCTCTCTCTCTCCCTCTCTCTCTCTCTCTCTCACGTTCTCTCTCACTCTTTCTCTCTCGCTGTCTCGCTCCCTCGCTCTCTCTTTGTCTTTTCTATCCCTCTCTTTCTTTGGTAAAGTCATTGGAGCTAATCATTAATTATTCTGTTCCCTGTCTCCCCTCCTACCCTTTGGTTGAGTTCATCCAGGAGCACTCTGTCTCCAGGACATAATGGAAAAAGAAAAAGAAAAAAAAGTCAAGGGTGTCTCGGCTGGATGCATAGCAAGGCTTGCGGTAGCACTGACATGTTTATAAAGTGATAGCAAACCTCCCCTGCAGTCTCTGAATTAATAGAGCCATTTACATTGTGAATGTATGTCTCGCCGAGCCTCGGCTCAACATAAAAAAAAAGAAAAAAAAACATAGAGGACCCTTTGAAAAGCCTTCCTTGTTTATGTAACCAGAACAGTATGCAGAGAAGATCTAAAATATCTGTTCATAGAAAACCATCAAGAGACACATTGTGGTTCACAGATCTGGCCAATTAATGTGTGTAAGCAAAAGAGCTCCCACAATCACATTCCTCTCCACTCCTGGCTCCAGTAATGAGTCTCTTGGCACGTCTGTCCGCTCTATTCATTCCCTCTCTCGTTATTTGTTTAATTTAGTCTCTTTCTCTGTCTCTCTGTCTCTTTCTCTTTTTCTTTTTCTTTCTCCCTTTCTCTCTCTCTCTCATTTAGCCTCTCATTTTTTTCATGGACTTTCTATAGCGACTTGCACATCTGAACTCACTGAAGTGCTCTCACTGACTTCCTGCTGGGGTACTTTCGAAGCAGTTTGCTGCACAGAGAGCCCACCCCTCCCTCTCCCTCTCTCTCTGTTCCCACTCTCTCTCCCTCTCTCTCTCTCTCTCTCTCTCTCTCTCTCTCTCTCGGTGTGAAGCATTAGGGCTGTTCTTCTGTAGGGTGGACTGCTGAGTGGAAAATGGCTGTTAATTTTCCCAGGCCTGGCTGCTGTGATGCGGGGGCCACTGGCACCACGATGTGCAGAGAGATGGTTTATTGCTGTCTCTGGAGTTCGTCCATCCACACATGACCCTCGAGCACAATTTGTCTCTCACACACACAAAACACACACACACACACACACCCACAAATACGTACATGCACACAAGATGGCACATGCTTTTTCAAAATGATGAAATGAAAAAGTACCCCTTAAACCAACTAACCACCTTCCTAACATCAATGGGTATTTTGATTACTTTTAGTCAGCAAATCGCAGCACTGAAAGCTCTTATCAAGGTTTTAAATGGCATATGCCTCAATACAGACATAGGGAAAATATCAGTTCTATTGTTAATGGATTTTGTGATCAGCATTTGACACTGCTGATCACAACTTATTACTGCACAGATGGGTGGGTTGATCAAGCACTGAAGAGCTTGCACCGGTGTACATTATAGCCCCAAATTGCAAACACTGGATTAGGGTGGTGAACGCTTCCCAAATTTTTAACAATTTTTAACCAGTAATATCGTTGAAAACTATCTCATCAGTAAACCAAGCCTCATCAGTAGCTTGCTTAAGGTGTCTGCACATAAAACGATGCACCAATAATGTACACAGCGAACCCAGAGTTTATTACAAAAGACTGTTAAGAACACTACCAACTGGACTTACGAAAGAAAGTCGAGATCTCACACCATATAATCACCATATATGGACTTTCCTTCGAGTGGAGCTGGTAAAGGGAGAGTTTGACCTCTGTATGAAATGCACTATATAAATAAACTTGACTCGACTTGCATGCAAAGCACACATACACATAAAAGAAACACACATACACACACACGCACACACACACACATACATGCCTGCACATACATAGGCACATGTATGCCGAGTACACGTACTCATAGATATGCACGCATGCATGCACATACGCACGCACCAAGCACACACACACACACACACACACACACACACACACACACACACACACACACTTATATGTAAGTCTTGACATGCGCACACAGACACACAGAGACACTGATTCACATGCAGGAACACACAGACACACGCACATACGCACCACCTCAGTTCACCCTATTGAGCCCGAGCCCACCTTTAGGCTTTGATCAGAGCCTCCTGCCAGTACAAGCTTGTCTCCACCAGCCCCCCGTGGTGTCGAGAGTCTCCAGTTTCAGCGCGGAGATTAAACAGAAGAAGCTGAGTGAAAAAAATTGATGCGATCGCTCATCATGAGCTGTGGAGGCAGGGGGTGTGGGGTGGGTGGAGGAGGGATGGAGGGAATCAGCAGCAGAATTAATGAACTAGATCTGGAATGTGTTTTGATGTAGTCATCTGCAGGCTAAGCTTTAGTTTTGTGTTCTTTTTTATATCGCTCTTCCTCCTGTTTTGCTAAGCATCTTAATTTATTTTGTGTGAATTAAAGAGCATGGCTGGTTAATCACCCGCTCTTCTCAAAGGCTGACGACTGTTTTATTGATGTGAGCAACACGTGCCGTGGAATGTGTGCTGAAATGATTTCTTTTTTTACTGTTTACATGTTTAATGTGTACCACTGCCATATTTCTTTCATCTTATTTCACTCCTCCATCTGTCCTTCTCTTTCTCTTTCTCTCTTTCATTCTCTCTCTTTCTTTCTCTCTCGCTCTCGCTCTCAGTTCAATTCAGTACGCTTTATCAGCAAGGCCCGTGAAAATGATATTGTGTTGCCAAAGTCTTGGAACATACTGTACAGAACTGTGGAAAGGTTTATTTTAGAATGTCTTTCTCTCTCTGTCTCTCTCTCTCTCCCTCTCTCTCTCTCTCTCTCTTCAGCTCCCTCGTCCTCCGCTACTTCACCTACGGGATCCTCTTCGGCTGCGGCTCGTCCTTCGCCTTCCAGCCGTCGCTGGTCATCCTCGGCCACTACTTCCGCCGGCGGCTGGGCCTGGCCAACGGCGTGGTGACGGGCTGCAGCAGCCTCTTCTCCATGGGCCTGCCGGTGCTCCTGAAGATGGTGGCCGAGCCCCTGGGCCTGCCCGCCACCTTCCGGATCCTCAGCGTCTTCATGCTGGTGCAGGCGCTGCTGGCGCTGACCTTCCGCCCGCTCCTGCCCTGCCGGGGCAGCGGGCCGATGGGGTCGCCCGGAGGAGGGGCGGCGGGCGGCGGAAGCAGGTGGCGGCGGGCACTGTCCGCGGTGAAGGCCTTCTTCAACCTGCGAGTGTTCCGCATCGTCACGTACCGCGTGTGGGCGTTCGGCGTCGCCACCGCAGTGCTCGGCTACTTCGTGCCGTACGTTCATCTGGTGAGCCTGCCCCGACTCCCTCACGCCTGCTTTTTTTTTGGAGTTTGAAAATCTCCAACTGTGAAACAAAAACGTGAATTGACTTGAAGCTAACTGTCAGGGTCTGAAGGAGCGATGTGAGGGGGGGGGGGCGCGATGATGATGAAAGTACTTACATCTTAATTCATTCTATACATAATGCATAAGCATGTAGCAGAGCGTAACATGAATCATTGAAGCGGGCGAGTGAGGTGAGGCCATGCTATATATGCTGTATGTGTACGTGAACACCACTGCTGATCGTGATAGGATGTCTGTGGTTAATTATTGAGACGCTCCTTTGAAACTGCTTTGAGGAGGTCAGCTAAACGCAACCTGATTTAACCTGTAGCCGTAGAGGAAACGGATGTGCTTTTTTTTTTCTCACACACAATTGGGACAAAAATTCCTCTTTATAATGATTGATGTCATTTGGACATTTCTGATGAAGACCACATCAATACATGTAGACATTAATTACAGTTTTTTGAGCAGCCTGACATTCAAATAGGAATAGCAGGGATCTCTCTCTCTATCTGTTTCACTCTCTCTCTGTTTCTCTCTCACACTCTCTCTCTCTCTCTCTCTCTCTCTCTCTCTCTCTTCCTCATGCATTACGAATGGGAGCTTTCCCCCACGCCCTAGTGCAGGTGTTTTTTTCTGTTCTAGCCTGACATACAGAAGGAACCCAGGGGCAAGGGAGGTGTGTCACGGAGCTGTGAAATTGTCAGATATCAGCAATCCCTTTGCAGCGCTGTTTTTTCAGGCCGCGGCTTAGATGTAAACAATACTGCCGGCCTTTGTTGTAGACCGTGTCATGGTTCCAACAGAGAAGTACGCCGCGATCCACTCCAACGCCGCAGGAAGGGGACCTGCTCTATAGTCGCCCCTAAACATGGAGACCCTATGGCCATTGATGTTATTGTACCATGTGGCCATGCGGAGAGGTTTCAAAGCAGCGAAAATATTCCACCGGGCCAGAGGCCTTGGGGTCAGGAAGTACTTCTAAGAATTCTTTTGCTGTTGTTCTTCTCTGTGTTGAGGGTGGGTAAGAGGGAGTGGACAGAGACCGGCATTCTTTAACTTAAAGTCGTGTCCCGAGAACTGGCTAGTTTTATGAAACGTTTGGTATGGAAAGAAGGGCCCCCAAAAGCAGTCCATTCACAAGCATTTGTTCAGCTACTCAGGGCGGTAGACTGGTTTGCTGCAAAATAAAATCACCATTATTGCAGTTATGTGCTAAGCTCTTTTGAATTTGTGACACTGAGCTGGCGCTTGTGTGTAATGAAAGGTTAACTGAGCCAATGCACGATCACTAATTAAAGCTGAGTGGGAGATAATCTGTCAATTAAAATGTAGAAATGATATTGGCGGCAGTGACGTGTGGATGACGTCTCGGTGTGCTTTGAAAATGTAAATGTCTCGGTGTGCTGTGTGTGTGGGATGTGTGCTTACTTAAGCTCACTTTATGATCTTATTACTTTGCCCTTTCACAGATACAGTTTGTGGAGGAGCGGTTCCCGAATTCGGGGAAAGACTGGATTCTTCTGGTATGCATCGGTGCCTCGTCGGGAGTTGGACGGCTCATCTTCGGGAAAGTGGGAGACCTCATTCCGGGGGTAAAGAAGATATACATGCAGGTACATCCATCAAGATGTCAGCCTACATCATGTGTTGCTTACACTGGCGGTCAACAAATCGCTGCTTCTGAGCCAAAAATGCTCTTTGCCAAGATGTTTTTGGCCCAGAGTGAAATTTTCCACATAAACTCTGGGCTGGGTCGGAGGGCCGAAGCCGAGTCAGAAATCTGCTGTAATAATAAACTATGTGATATAATGCAACAATTTAGGCATAGCATAATGGCAAGTTGCTATGGAAATGACCTTATACAGTATAAGGTTGATCAAGGGTGTACAGAGGAGGGGTAGCTTTTGTGAGTGCTAGGCTACTTTGAGCTTCCCTTTCTATGTCCAAAGCCCATTTCATAGTTTTTATAACACTAGTGCAATGCTGGTTCAAATATGCTATTCCTGTAGAAAACCTGTTGCCCAATTACATGCCTGCAGGTAGGCTTAGAAAACCTATTCTCAAAACCTGATGGGGGGGGAATCATTCCAACTAAGCATTCAAATATGAAATCAATGTTATATTATATATATACATGTAATAAATGTGCAGATGTTAAACATGGCTGCATGTTACATTTTATTTACAGATCAAAAGGATACACTATCAGTCAAAAGTTTGAGGTCACTTAGGGCAGCAGTTTTCAGATTATAATATCTGTTTACATAATTTCAACAGGGTTCTCCAAGTTAGCCTTTTAAAATTACATCAGATTACTAAACAAACATAAATGCTTTTACAACTTTGGATGAATGGTTGCTGATAGTGGGCTATGTAGATATTGCATTAAAGATCAGCTATTTTTAACAGTTGAAAACCCTTTTGTGGAATGGAAGTTACTGAGTGACCCCAAACAGACTAACAGCTGTTTTGAGTCAAGGCTATATAATAATAATAATAATACATTTTATTTAAAGGCGCCTTTCTTGGCACTCAAGGTCACCATACATACATACATACATGTTTAGTCTATTGAATAACTTAAAGGGACACTTCACTGATTAGCATTAAGCTCTGTATCTTTAGAAAACCAGGCATGTTTTGGAATGGTCGTGATTCATTCCCTCAGTTTGCCTTGAGATGGGAGAAATACGGATTTCAATGAAACCCATGAATAGGACTTCCTGCTTTCAATGACGTAAAATTATGATTTTTACATAATTGAAAGCAGGAAGTCCAACATTGAAAGCCGTATTTCTCCCATATCAAGGCAAACTGAGGGAATGATGCACGACCATTCAAAAACATGACTGGTTTTCTAAAGATACAAAGCTTTAATGATAGAGAAGACCATTTTGTAGAATGTTGCATGAAATGAAATGTGCAATGATATCTCAGAAACGTCTTTGGTAGCCTATTTTTGACATCACGCTTTGTCAGCCACTCTTTAGCTGCTTTGTGTGTAGAAACAGTCAGAATTGTCGTTTGTTATTGAAAGCCTAAAGACCGTCTAAAGAGCCTGGGGTTATTCGCAGTGTCAATTTATTTTGCTTCATTTTTATGTCGTTTTTAATAGTCACTGCATACCTGTTTTTGTTGGTGTGTTATTGCAAAATCCGCAGAATAATTGTATGCAAACCACATACAGGTCTTGCTCTGCCTTAGCTTTTTACCCGTATAGCATACACTGATTCAGTTCTGCCCCTTCTATCCTCTCTGGCCTACAGTGCTGCATTAGAGGGGGAGTGACTACAGTAGAGCCAATATGTGCTTCTTTTACCGATAAGTTTAATGATATCTTTTGCATTTTATACTCAAACAACCTCAAACTTGCCACACTTACTCGTGCCTGAAGCCAGACACCTGCCAAGTTTAAACTCAGTCCGATGAATGGTTCGAACTTAGGATATGCAAAACAAACCCACTCACTCACACAAACACACACACACACACACACACACACGATATTGTTGTTTTAAATATATAGATATACCGGTTATAATAAGGCAATAAGCAAACATGACGGCCTGCCATAGACATTATATACTCCAGGTCTGACCTGTTAATTACAATGTAACGATAGGTTAATTCAGATTCATCTCCTAATTTGAATGCAGTGTGTAATTATACATTTATACTAGCATTTTTCAAAGTCTGACATTCTGTTTGAAGTCCAATGGACAGGCAAACATGAGTATTAACATGCAAGTGAGGTAAAGTGCCAGCACAAAGCTTTGTGACGCAGTCGGTTTTAGCATAAGTGAACTTGAAGCCCATTTTATATTGTGTAGGCCTATCCTTGTTTTTTTATACAACAATTAGATCCGATCAAAATATTTATTAATTTCTGATTGGACGAGAGGCATTTCCACCAAGAGTGGAAATGTGACAAAACAACTCCAATAAATGATATGTTCATCTACTGATTTGTAGACGTTATAGTAGTAACATTTCTTTAGCTATAGGGATAGCTTTCACTGTTGTCATGTCATTAAGCCTGCTTTGCTTACCTCCTTCATCTGTCCGTGTCATGTCATGTCATGTCATTGTCGTCCCCTAGGTGGCGTCCTTCATGGTGCTGGGCCTGATGTCCATGATGATCCCGCAGTGCCGCGTGTTCGAGGGCCTGGCGACGGTGTGTGTGTTCCTGGGGCTCTGCGACGGCTGCTTCATCACCATCATGGCGCCCATCGCCTTCGAGCTTGTGGGGCCCATGCAGGCCTCGCAGGCCATTGGCTATCTGCTCGGACTCATGGCTATCCCCATGACTGCTGGCCCTCCCATAGCCGGTGAGTAGTAGTAGTAATAATAATAACAATAATAATAATGATATTAATAAAGTTTATTTATAATAAAGCGCCTTTCAAGTCACTTAAGGTCGCTTAGTACTGACCAGTGTGGTTTGTTTGAATACGCACTCTGAACTCCATTAAGCTTACTGTTCATTATGCTCATAAATGGATTATTTGTCTGGATAATGGGAGTAGCGAAGAGAAAGATGTTTTGGCCTGCGGCCTCTACTCTGCATTGTTATTAAGTTATAAAACACGACAGATGTTGTCGCTCACTGATTTGAAGAAGGTTGTTTGATATGTAGAATTATAGTCGTTTCCAGTGGGTAGCTAGCCACATATTGCATGTGCTGTTAAAGCAATGTTACACATTTGTTGGATGGCAGGTGTCGTAATGAGATTGAAATAGCAGTATGCCATAAGCATTGTTAAAATGCAATGCAAACACTCAGACTGATGCTGAACATGATCATTTTTAGACTCTTTTGACACAGTCTTTTCTGTTCCATCATGCAAACATCTGGACTCTGTCTGTGTTCCTCCTACGCACATAACAGGAAGATCCATTATGGGAGCATGAAGTCTCTAATCAAATTTATTAGACATGATTTCCCGCCACCTTTTAATTCATTCAGTACAAAAATGAATTCATTTTCATGGCTGTCCTCTTGTTTCCTTTAACCCCTCTTGTTTCCTTTAACCCCGTTTTTTTTCTTTTTCTTTTTTTGCCTGCCTCTTTCACTTTCTTTTCTCTCTGTTTTTTTCTCTGTTTTTTCTCTCTCTTTCTTTTCTCTCTGTGTTTCTCTCTCTATCCTCCCTATTTTTCTTAATTATTTGAGCCACATACAGTACACACACACACACACCAACGCACGCACACGCACACATACGCACACACACACACACACACACACACGCACCCACACACACACACACACACAGCACAAAGGAAGTTCTTCCCCAGCTTGCCATGTAGGTGGATAATGTTTGAGTTTAATATTTTGTGTGTGTGTGTGTGTGTGTGTGTGTGTGTGTGTGTGTGTGTGTGTGCCTGTGTGTGTGTGCTCGAGCCTTCCCCAAGCAAAGATTTCCTCGCATGTATTGTCGGCGCCATCAATTCCTCTCAAGTAGATCTCCTTTACCTGCATCTCCCTTCAAGGTCACAGCCAATAACAGCGTAGCACACTGCACAAAAGAGCTTTTCTCTCGGGCCCATTTGTGCACTCACCTACCTTGTTGTGGCTAAATAGACGTTTGAATGGAGACATTCATGATGTCAGGGGGCCTCTTTAACAGATGAGCCCCTCATAATACAGAAGGCTGATCCCCATCATGGTGGAAAAGTCAGCAATAGATGTGAACTCACTACTGACATTGGCACAGATGGCAGTACATTAACACTCTCCCACAATAGCCACGTTAGCATGGACACTTTTAATCCAGTTAGAAATGGCATAGCGGCTCAAGCGGAATAAAAAGTCTCATATGAACACCTCAATCGGAATAAAAATGCCTGATCCGATTAGAATTTTAAAGGGAACAAAAGTTCTGAAAGGTTGTGTATTCTGCTGCTATTCCAATTGAACAGTCATGTACAGTATATGGTCTATTGGATTACCTGCTGTATTTTCTCACGGAAAAGTCGGCTATACCGATCAAAGATTCTGAAGCGCTTCAGAGCACCTGATCAGAATATAAAGAACCCCGTGTTAACAGACGGCACGGAGTATTTCAATCACAATAGACCCCTTCAATATTTGTAAACATCCAGAGCTTAGGTTGGGTGCACGCACATCATGGGGTCAGACAAATTGAGCAGCTATCCATATAATGTCAGTTATCGGAGGCTGCTGAAAAGGCAAGCCAATGGTTATGGCTGAGGCACTCGCTGACTTATTACCTATTATAACCTGAGGAGAGATATGGGAAATGTTGTGCCTGTATCAAGGGCTTGCGTTTTGGGCTCAAGGACATACAGTATGTACATACTGTAAGGATAGACAGACCTTTTGCTTAATGAACTCACGGCATACTGTAGATTCTACCCAGTTTGTTGGTTGAAAATACAGTGTACAGGAGTACATGTAGATGCCTATCAACATGAACTGGGTGTTTGTTTTCTGGATATGGCTTTGAGTAAGCAATCATTTCCTTTTATCATGAAGGACAACGCCATTACTGATTACTTCCTTGTAAAAGGCCTTTTTTTAACAAAAATATGTTTTCATTTATGTTCTGTTTTTCTGTCTGTGTATAAATGTGGTTTGACACAACATGAGGTCATATACTGTACACTTTTGAACATGCAACAGCTAGGACACAAAAATACAGAATCCGTGTTCAAAGGCCTCAATGTAGCGGTGAACTGTAGATGTCGAAACATGAACCCGGGTCACTGCACTCACAGAATGCACCCAACCTAGCCTGGCTAGCGTCACCACTTCTGAATGAGACGTGGTCTGGCAACCAAACGTTCATTTTCTTGTATTAGAAAAAATGCCCAGATCCGTTCATTGGGCGCCACGGATGTATATCAAATGCGTCTATGCATAGCTCATCATCGCCTTGCTTTCCCCCCTGTTCTGTGATTGGTCCCGTATCTGAGGCAAAAATTAGGGCTGTAGTTTCCAGGCTGCCTTAGGAGCGTAAATCAAATGGCGCGCAAGGCAGCATGGGAACACCCAGGCTACACTCCAACCCTTTACTCACCAACAAATCTCCACCTCTCCTCCAGGTCTCCTGCACGACTACTTTGGCAACTACCAAGTGGCGTTCTACCTAGCTGGCGTGCCGCCCATCGTCGGCGGGATGGTGCTGTTCTGCGTGCCCCTGGTCTACCAGCGCATGGCAAGGGCACAGAAGAAGGAGCAGGTGGACCCCAGCGCCGACAAGATGCTCAAAAACTGCTCCAACGGAGACATGCTCCCGGGCTTCACCGACATGGAGACCCACATCTGAGAGCTCCTTCCTGCCAAGCAAAGGTACCCAGCACCGTCTTACAGGTCTCTCTCTTTGTGCAACATCATTCGTATTGCGTCACAGTCAGTCATGGGCACAGATGTGACTTGTTCAGATACGTTCTTTGGCAGTACTTGCCATGCACCCTGCCTAGCGTAGCTGTGCCTAGTGGGGCTCGGTCCCAACATGCTAAGAACCAGGAGTTGACATGTTTTGGAGACTCTAGCTTCATTATTTTAAGGGCCGTCCATTATTGTTATTGTAGGAATACTTTGTTATTTTTACTGTAACCTGATATTCAGTATTGTTTAGGAAATGTTGTGGTATTGTGCATCATGCTTCATATTTGGATGGTGCTAATGTTCTTTTAAAAAATATAGGGGCAATTGCTCTGTCGCTAGTTTGGAGTTTAACACGGTTTTAAACTCGGTGGTGACGCAAGAAATCACGTGACGACTTAAACTCCATTGCTGTGTCATATGCACCTGTGGTTTAACCTGCTGCTGCGTTTTACCTTGATCTCAATTGCTGTGTCTTCAAGGAAATTCAAATCACCCACTAGAGGGCGCATGTAGTGAGTGTTAGTCTAATCTCGGAAAGGACATGGTTTTACATTAGACTAAACCATAGTTTGCAGGATAGCTAGATAGGTGACAGTTTACGCTTCATAAACCGACACATACACACACTGTTGGCTAGTTTGGACTTATTACACAGTAGGCTACAATAAAGGCTACAAGATAGCAGTTGCTTAAGTTGGCAAATGCCTAACTAAAAATGTACAAAGAACGAGTAGGCCTAGGCCTATTCGTAAAATAGCCTAACGCACGGTAGATCGTATCAACCCTCGATTATAGTCTTTATTTAGGCTACTTAGGCTGCGCAAAGCATTTATTTGAGGCAGACTTCCAGGCAGGAACTTTTGTTACGTGCGTTTTATTATGAGACCAGAGAGACATGCGTTTTGTTAGCACCGGTAGGCTATTAAAAGCAGTAGTTTTCGGTTTAGTTTGGGGTTTAATTTACTTTTGGACTGTTTGGTGATGTTGCTAAATGTAGAGACTGATGGGCACTGAAATATTATTATATTTGAAGGTTCACTATTAAGTTTCATGTCGTTGAAAGGGATTTCCACCCGCTGTTTGTGGGAGGCGCTTTCATTCATTCAATGACTGAATAGAATAGAATAGAATAGAATAGAATAGAATAGAATAGAATAGATACTTTTTTGATACCGTGAGAGAAATCCGTTTCTCTGCATTTAACCCAATTTAATCGAATTAGTGAACACACACATCCCTCCGGTTACCCCCGTGCGCTGTGAAACCTTATTGTAACCTAGATTGAGGGTTTATTTTTTTAAATATCGGCAGGCCTACTTAGGCTATATGAAACAAAAAGGTACATTCTCATTTGACCATGCAGTTAACCGAAATGGTTAGTCTCCACATTAAGCCCCTTCTTCAATTTGAGCTGCAGCGACGATTTATTATGCATAAAGCCGGGCCATCTCGCGGCAACATTGCCAATGCGTTGTTATCGCAAATCATTTGAGAGTAGAGCTGTAGGCTAGGTGAACATCAGAAACGGCAATATAAAAATAATGTTATTACTTAGTAATATATTTCATAGATTTGAAAACGTCTGCCCCTATCCGACACACTAACATGCATTTCACAGGTATTAAAGACAGTTGTGACATTATGTAGGCTAGCCTACACCGCACAGATGCATTTTGCCTGGTGTAGGCCTGTTTAGGCTGACAAAATACGTAGCTTATAGTCCCACATCGATTCGTAAAGGCTGGAATGCGCACGGAGCCATGGAATGTGGGTTTAGTGTCCAGCATAATTTGTCCATAGTTGGGCTGAAGTGTGGCGATGAATAGGCTTATTTTTCCTCCTCCGTGTTAATGTTCAATTTATTCATTCGTGACAATTGATTGACTGACTGATTTAATGTTATAAATAGCATCTGGATAAGATTTCAGATTCAGATTTCCACAAAAGTAGGCTAGCCTAGACTATTTCATCAATATATTTCAACATTATTTGCGTTTTATTAAAATGTACTTTACATTTCCAAAGTGTTTTGGCACTTAGAGCGCATTTAGCCACAAGAGTCATAAAAAGTATCCCGTCAAAATCCTGAAATGCGTTAAGACCAGTGGCGGTTCTAGACTGAATTACTCCCCGGGCGAGATCCTCCACGAGCGCCCCCATGAGTGTTTTTTGACGCACTTTGCGTCAGTCGGGCTCATAGGGTTAAGCGCTCGTGCCGCCCCATACAAGATGCCGCCCCGGGCGACCGCCCGGTTCGCCCGTACCTAAAACCGCCACTGGTTAAGACTGTTGAATTACGACTGCATCTGCTGGGGTAAAACTCGAAACAGCGTACTTCCGGCTTCCAAGCAGTTTAAACCCAGTTTAACTAGGAACCAGCTGATCCTGTCTCGTTTGTGACACAACAATCACGTTAAACTTTGTGCGCAGCTGCGAGTTAAACTCCAAAACCTCCGTTTTAAGGAGCACGGTTTTAAATCGTAGCACAGCTAGCGCAATGCTAACTGACAGAGCAATTGGCCCATACTGTTTATTTTGTAAGTCACTTTGGTCAAATAGCATAACTGTGATGTCCTTCCATTGTTTGACCTTTCACCTTTTCAGTCCAGAGGGATTCTGTTCACCAGCACATACTCAACTGTGACCTGCAAGAGTCTCCGAAACCATGGCAACTATGCTTTCGTAGTTTGTCACAGAACTGTCAACAAAGTTACTACAATCCAGGAGGTGTTCACAGGAGAAGAAATGCTGTTGCTTCAAAGCCCTTCATTGTCCTTGAGAATGCCTTCACACCGTCCCAAACAACCCCTGTGTCCCATATGATGTGACATATTAACTGAAAGAGGAAGTTTGATAGTGTGTTTGTGTGTGTGTGTGTTTGTGTGCGGAGGGCTATAGGTAGGATATATGGTAGACCCAGAAGGAGTCAGCATATGTTGGCATGATGGTGCTCAGTCATACCCAGTCATTTCGTTTAATGAACTCATAGCATAAATTCTCTCCAGTCAAAGAACAAATGTTTTGTTGGTTGAAAATACTTGGACTGGACTATAAATACAGTGGGCTGGAGTAGATGCCTTTTTAACAGGAACTGGGTGTTGTTTTCTGCATATGGCTTTGACTAAGCATTAATTTCCTTTTATCATATGCAAAATATTGTTGTGGGTAAGATCCAACTGGCAGTTATTGAGGGACTACTCCATAACTGATTACTTCCTTGTAAAAAAGCCTTTTTTTAAAAGCGTGTTTTCATTTATGTTCTATTTTTCTGTCTGTTCTCTACCAAGTTAAATTTGTAAAATGCTTCAAATTTATTTTGTATAACAATATTTTGGTGACAAATCGAGAAAAGCAACACATGTTTTTATATATGCATAAGTTAGTTTTAATACATCTTTAATTACTTACAAAATCAGTCTCAAATCCAACGTATGCCACTATGCATACATCAATATGCAGTAGTTTTGCAGTCTGTGCCATTGGCTACATGTCCATTTGACCACTATGTTGGAAAAAATACATAGTGTCAATGGAATATGTAGAGCCTTAATTCCCTCTGTATTAGTAGTACTTCTCTCCCCCATTATATTACATACATTTGGCAGTGTATGATAGGAAGCATCTCTCCTCGTATGATTTGTATAATGATTTTTGGCTTCAGATTTGTATTGATTTTCTTTATATGCATGTAGGACACTGACTCGTAGAAATGTGAAACGTAGAAATGTTCTTTTAATGATTTTATTTTTCTTGTTCCGTGTAAATAACGGCCCCAAAGGTCCTCTGTGTGAATCATAGCAAGCAGTGGTGATGAGACGGAGCAAAGATCAGATATTGATATGGTGGATGGTTGTGTGAAAACATCCTTTTTAAATCTGTGTGGTTGTTTGTTTGTTTGTTTGTTTGTTTGTTTGTTTTTCTTTTGTTTATTTGGCAAAACAGACAGTGCAGTGCTTGTTATCTTCTGGTTGAAGAAATACCTGGCAAACTAATTAAACACCAAGCCACACCGGGTGCGTAACTGAAGCGTTCCATTCGTGACACGTAAAATCCATTTAAGAAGACTAGTCTATATTTTTTAACATACGTGCCGTAGTCAAAACCCATTTAAGAACACTAGACTATTTTTGAACGTACGTGCGGCTGTCACGTCTGGTGTAGCGACTTCCATTGATTATAGTGGAAGGTAATTGTTGCGATGCAACGTGAATGGAACGCTGCAGTTACGCACCCGGTGTATTTCCCCTGTAAGACTAAACAGTTGTTTATGAAGGATAATGGCACACATGCATAGCACTGATATTCTCACTCAGCACCATATTATGGTATGCGGCTATGTTTTGAGAAACACACAGTGTAAACACGTGCCCCCTTCAGTTTTCAGTGAAACTTCAAAAGATTATCATTGTAATTCCGTCATGTTTTCCAGGGAAAACGACAGCAACCCCTTGCCTACTGTAGTTCTGACAAAGATTAAGCTTGTGCCAGTTACAATGACTGTGAACAAATCGTCTTTGCTCGATTCATTGACCTCAGTAAAAAGAAGTAGGCAAGGCAACTACAGTAGTTTTCTAATTGACATCTTCTGGGCTTTATATGTTTTTTTAATATTGGGCATGCTTTTCCTTTGGAGTCAGTATAGTCTAAACAACATCGCCTCACGCGGGCCAGTGCTTAGGAATCCCTTTTTAGACGGAGTGATACGGCACTGTCCCCTCACCGTATATGGACCATTTACCTCTCCTGACACTTACTTCCTGTCTTCTGTGATAGTACCTTGAATAGGTGTGTGTAGGAGTATTTTCAAGGTCAGAACATACCTCAACTGCCCGTCTCCTCTAGGTGAAGTCAAGATAACGTTCTTTTCTCTCTCTCACACACACACACACACACACACACACACACACACACACATTTTCTCTCTCTCTTTTCTCAAATGCCGTTGCACTTATCTCTATCTCCCACAAAAGGCAGAATTTCACGTTTCAGTCAGACACTTCAAAGAGGGTGGGGAGGGGGTTGTTTGCGTGTGAGATTCAGATTTTTGCGTTCGTCTCACTAAGTAGAATGTCTCAGGAACTCAGGGACTGCTTGTTGGATAGTTCCAGTTGCTCTGTTACCTTCTCTCTCTTCAGGTCGTTTTTTTCTCCAGTGCTTGCTGTAGCATTTTTCCTCCCTGTGGGGTCACAGAACAAATACACGATAGGAAACGGAGCATGCTGCTTTCTTGCGGTGTTGGTGTAGAAACACTGTATAATCCAGGACCACAAAAAAATCAACTGTATGCTGCTTTTTTCTGTTCTCTTTTTTTTATTCGGGCTTTGCGAAAAACAGCATACATGTGCCATTAATTGAGTTCAGCTGCCCACATTCTTGGCTTTGTGTAGCTTGAGC